>NW_023416729.1:0-107673 GCF_012460135.2 Molothrus ater | reverse complement strand
TGCAGCTTGCATCTTCGCCTTTGGGAAGCTGCCGCTCGCCGATTCTCCCGGAGGCGAAGAAGCGGCTTCTTCGCACACAGAGCATTGTGGCGAGCGCAGGGAGCTCCTGAGAGCGGTTTGTGCCGAAAGAAGCCCGGGACCGGCACTTAGCTTCGGAGAGCTGCGTATCTGCGTCTTCTGCGTGTCTTGCCGCTCTACACTCAGCAAAAGCTTTTCCACCATATCTTGCAAGGAGAAACTCTGCCAGGAAAGAAAACATCCAAAATCTTGTTCTAAAGCTTGCACGGGGGTCTGCAAAGCGTTTGGCAAGAATGAAAGGTAGTTGTCCAAAACTCGTTCTTTTCCAATAGAATAACCATGGAAAAGGCAGGAGAGTGGTAAAGTACTGTTTTCTCTAAGTCTGAAGGCTGCCCACACTGTGCCTGTGTGCTGCAGCTTGCATCTTCGCCTTTGGGAAGCTGCCGCTCGCCGATTCTCCCGGAGGCGAAGAAGCGGCTTCTTCGCACACAGAGCATTGTGGCGAGCGAGGGAGCTCCTGAGAGCGGTTTGTGCCGAAAGAAGCCCGGGACCGGCACTTAGCTTCGGAGAGCTGCGTATCTGCGTCTTCTGCGTGTCTTGCCGCTCTACACTCAGCAAAAAGCTTTTCCACCATATCTTGCAAGGAGAAACTCTGCCAGGAAAGAAAACATCCAAAATCTTGTTCTAAAGCTTGCACGGGGGTCTGCAAAGCGTTTGGCAAGAATGAAAGGTAGTTGTCCAAAACTCGTTCTTTTCCAATAGAATAACCATGGAAAAGGCAGGAGAGTGGTAAAGTACTGTTTTCTCTAAGTCTGAAGGCTGCCCACACTGTGCCTGTGTGCTGCAGCTTGCATCTTCGCCTTTGGGAAGCTGCCGCTCGCCGATTCTCCCGGAGGCGAAGAAGCGGCTTCTTCGCACACAGAGCATTGTGGCGAGCGCAGGGAGCTCCTGAGAGCGGTTTGTGCCGAAAGAAGCCCGGGACCGGCACTTAGCTTCGGAGAGCTGCGTATCTGCGTCTTCTGCGTGTCTTGCCGCTCTACACTCAGCAAAAAGCTTTTCCACCATATCTTGCAAGGAGAAACTCTGCCAGGAAAGAAAACATCCAAAATCTTGTTCTAAAGCTTGCACGGGGGTCTGCAAAGCGTTTGGCAAGAATGAAAGGTAGTTGTCCAAAACTCGTTCTTTTCCAATAGAATAACCATGGAAAAGGCAGGAGAGTGGTAAAGTACTGTTTTCTCTAAGTCTGAAGGCTGCCCACACTGTGCCTGTGTGCTGCAGCTTGCATCTTCGCCTTTGGGAAGCTGCCGCTCGCCGATTCTCCCGGAGGCGAAGAAGCGGCTTCTTCGCACACAGAGCATTGTGGCGAGCGCAGGGAGCTCCTGAGAGCGGTTTGTGCCGAAAGAAGCCCGGGACCGGCACTTAGCTTCGGAGAGCTGCGTATCTGCGTCTTCTGCGTGTCTTGCCGCTCTACACTCAGCAAAAAGCTTTTCCACCATATCTTGCAAGGAGAAACTCTGCCAGGAAAGAAAACATCCAAAATCTTGTTCTAAAGCTTGCACGGGGGTCTGCAAAGCGTTTGGCAAGAATGAAAGGTAGTTGTCCAAAACTCGTTCTTTTCCAATAGAATAACCATGGAAAAGGCAGGAGAGTGGTAAAGTACTGTTTTCTCTAAGTCTGAAGGCTGCCCACACTGTGCCTGTGTGCTGCAGCTTGCATCTTCGCCTTTGGGAAGCTGCCGCTCGCCGATTCTCCCGGAGGCGAAGAAGCGGCTTCTTCGCACACAGAGCATTGTGGCGAGCGCAGGGAGCTCCTGAGAGCGGTTTGTGCCGAAAGAAGCCCGGGACCGGCACTTAGCTTCGGAGAGCTGCGTATCTGCGTCTTCTGCGTGTCTTGCCGCTCTACACTCAGCAAAAAGCTTTTCCACCATATCTTGCAAGGAGAAACTCTGCCAGGAAAGAAAACATCCAAAATCTTGTTCTAAAGCTTGCACGGGGGTCTGCAAAGCGTTTGGCAAGAATGAAAGGTAGTTGTCCAAAACTCGTTCTTTTCCAATAGAATAACCATGGAAAAGGCAGGAGAGTGGTAAAGTACTGTTTTCTCTAAGTCTGAAGGCTGCCCACACTGTGCCTGTGTGCTGCAGCTTGCATCTTCGCCTTTGGGAAGCTGCCGCTCGCCGATTCTCCCGGAGGCGAAGAAGCGGCTTCTTCGCACACAGAGCATTGTGGCGAGCGCAGGGAGCTCCTGAGAGCGGTTTGTGCCGAAAGAAGCCCGGGACCGGCACTTAGCTTCGGAGAGCTGCGTATCTGCGTCTTCTGCGTGTCTTGCCGCTCTACACTCAGCAAAAAGCTTTTCCACCATATCTTGCAAGGAGAAACTCTGCCAGGAAAGAAAACATCCAAAATCTTGTTCTAAAGCTTGCACGGGGGTCTGCAAAGCGTTTGGCAAGAATGAAAGGTAGTTGTCCAAAACTCGTTCTTTTCCAATAGAATAACCATGGAAAAGGCAGGAGAGTGGTAAAGTACTGTTTTCTCTAAGTCTGAAGGCTGCCCACACTGTGCCTGTGTGCTGCAGCTTGCATCTTCGCCTTTGGGAAGCTGCCGCTCGCCGATTCTCCCGGAGGCGAAGAAGCGGCTTCTTCGCACACAGAGCATTGTGGCGAGCGCAGGGAGCTCCTGAGAGCGGTTTGTGCCGAAAGAAGCCCGGGACCGGCACTTAGCTTCGGAGAGCTGCGTATCTGCGTCTTCTGCGTGTCTTGCCGCTCTACACTCAGCAAAAAGCTTTTCCACCATATCTTGCAAGGAGAAACTCTGCCAGGAAAGAAAACATCCAAAATCTTGTTCTAAAGCTTGCACGGGGGTCTGCAAAGCGTTTGGCAAGAATGAAAGGTAGTTGTCCAAAACTCGTTCTTTTCCAATAGAATAACCATGGAAAAGGCAGGAGAGTGGTAAAGTACTGTTTTCTCTAAGTCTGAAGGCTGCCCACACTGTGCCTGTGTGCTGCAGCTTGCATCTTCGCCTTTGGGAAGCTGCCGCTCGCCGATTCTCCCGGAGGCGAAGAAGCGGCTTCTTCGCACACAGAGCATTGTGGCGAGCGCAGGGAGCTCCTGAGAGCGGTTTGTGCCGAAAGAAGCCCGGGACCGGCACTTAGCTTCGGAGAGCTGCGTATCTGCGTCTTCTGCGTGTCTTGCCGCTCTACACTCAGCAAAAAGCTTTTCCACCATATCTTGCAAGGAGAAACTCTGCCAGGAAAGAAAACATCCAAAATCTTGTTCTAAAGCTTGCACGGGGGTCTGCAAAGCGTTTGGCAAGAATGAAAGGTAGTTGTCCAAAACTCGTTCTTTTCCAATAGAATAACCATGGAAAAGGCAGGAGAGTGGTAAAGTACTGTTTTCTCTAAGTCTGAAGGCTGCCCACACTGTGCCTGTGTGCTGCAGCTTGCATCTTCGCCTTTGGGAAGCTGCCGCTCGCCGATTCTCCCGGAGGCGAAGAAGCGGCTTCTTCGCACACAGAGCATTGTGGCGAGCGCAGGGAGCTCCTGAGAGCGGTTTGTGCCGAAAGAAGCCCGGGACCGGCACTTAGCTTCGGAGAGCTGCGTATCTGCGTCTTCTGCGTGTCTTGCCGCTCTACACTCAGCAAAAAGCTTTTCCACCATATCTTGCAAGGAGAAACTCTGCCAGGAAAGAAAACATCCAAAATCTTGTTCTAAAGCTTGCACGGGGGTCTGCAAAGCGTTTGGCAAGAATGAAAGGTAGTTGTCCAAAACTCGTTCTTTTCCAATAGAATAACCATGGAAAAGGCAGGAGAGTGGTAAAGTACTGTTTTCTCTAAGTCTGAAGGCTGCCCACACTGTGCCTGTGTGCTGCAGCTTGCATCTTCGCCTTTGGGAAGCTGCCGCTCGCCGATTCTCCCGGAGGCGAAGAAGCGGCTTCTTCGCACACAGAGCATTGTGGCGAGCGCAGGGAGCTCCTGAGAGCGGTTTGTGCCGAAAGAAGCCCGGGACCGGCACTTAGCTTCGGAGAGCTGCGTATCTGCGTCTTCTGCGTGTCTTGCCGCTCTACACTCAGCAAAAAGCTTTTCCACCATATCTTGCAAGGAGAAACTCTGCCAGGAAAGAAAACATCCAAAATCTTGTTCTAAAGCTTGCACGGGGGTCTGCAAAGCGTTTGGCAAGAATGAAAGGTAGTTGTCCAAAACTCGTTCTTTTCCAATAGAATAACCATGGAAAAGGCGAGGAGAGTGGTAAAGTACTGTTTTCTCTAAGTCTGAAGGCTGCCCACACTGTGCCTGTGTGCTGCAGCTTGCATCTTCGCCTTTGGGAAGCTGCCGCTCGCCGATTCTCCCGGAGGCGAAGAAGCGGCTTCTTCGCACACAGAGCATTGTGGCGAGCGCAGGGAGCTCCTGAGAGCGGTTTGTGCCGAAAGAAGCCCGGGACCGGCACTTAGCTTCGGAGAGCTGCGTATCTGCGTCTTCTGCGTGTCTTGCCGCTCTACACTCAGCAAAAAGCTTTTCCACCATATCTTGCAAGGAGAAACTCTGCCAGGAAAGAAAACATCCAAAATCTTGTTCTAAAGCTTGCACGGGGGTCTGCAAAGCGTTTGGCAAGAATGAAAGGTAGTTGTCCAAAACTCGTTCTTTTCCAATAGAATAACCATGGAAAAGGCAGGAGAGTGGTAAAGTACTGTTTTCTCTAAGTCTGAAGGCTGCCCACACTGTGCCTGTGTGCTGCAGCTTGCATCTTCGCCTTTGGGAAGCTGCCGCTCGCCGATTCTCCCGGAGGCGAAGAAGCGGCTTCTTCGCACACAGAGCATTGTGGCGAGCGCAGGGAGCTCCTGAGAGCGGTTTGTGCCGAAAGAAGCCCGGGACCGGCACTTAGCTTCGGAGAGCTGCGTATCTGCGTCTTCTGCGTGTCTTGCCGCTCTACACTCAGCAAAAAGCTTTTCCACCATATCTTGCAAGGAGAAACTCTGCCAGGAAAGAAAACATCCAAAATCTTGTTCTAAAGCTTGCACGGGGGTCTGCAAAGCGTTTGGCAAGAATGAAAGGTAGTTGTCCAAAACTCGTTCTTTTCCAATAGAATAACCATGGAAAAGGCAGGAGAGTGGTAAAGTACTGTTTTCTCTAAGTCTGAAGGCTGCCCACACTGTGCCTGTGTGCTGCAGCTTGCATCTTCGCCTTTGGGAAGCTGCCGCTCGCCGATTCTCCCGGAGGCGAAGAAGCGGCTTCTTCGCACACAGAGCATTGTGGCGAGCGCAGGGAGCTCCTGAGAGCGGTTTGTGCCGAAAGAAGCCCGGGACCGGCACTTAGCTTCGGAGAGCTGCGTATCTGCGTCTTCTGCGTGTCTTGCCGCTCTACACTCAGCAAAAAGCTTTTCCCCATATCTTGCAAGGAGAAACTCTGCCAGGAAAGAAAACATCCAAAATCTTGTTCTAAAGCTTGCACGGGGGTCTGCAAAGCGTTTGGCAAGAATGAAAGGTAGTTGTCCAAAACTCGTTCTTTTCCAATAGAATAACCATGGAAAAGGCAGGAGAGTGGTAAAGTACTGTTTTCTCTAAGTCTGAAGGCTGCCCACACTGTGCCTGTGTGCTGCAGCTTGCATTCGCCTTTGGGAAGCTGCCGCTCGCCGATTCTCCCGGAGGCGAAGAAGCGGCTTCTTCGCACACAGAGCATTGTGGCGAGCGCAGGGAGCTCCTGAGAGCGGTTTGTGCCGAAAGAAGCCCGGGACCGGCACTTAGCTTCGGAGAGCTGCGTATCTGCGTCTTCTGCGTGTCTTGCCGCTCTACACTCAGCAAAAAGCTTTTCCACCATATCTTGCAAGGAGAACTCTGCCAGGAAAGAAAACATCCAAAATCTTGTTCTAAAGCTTGCACGGGGGTCTGCAAAGCGTTTGGCAAGAATGAAAGGTAGTTGTCCAAAACTCGTTCTTTTCCAATAGAATAACCATGGAAAAGGCAGGAGAGTGGTAAAGTACTGTTTTCTCTAAGTCTGAAGGCTGCCCACACTGTGCCTGCGTGCTGCAGCTTGCATCTTCGCCTTTGGGAAGCTGCCGCTCGCCGATTCTCCCGGAGGCGAAGAAGCGGCTTCTTCGCACACAGAGCCATTGTGGCGAGCGCAGGGAGCTCCTGAGAGCGGTTTGTGCCGAAAGAAGCCCGGGACCGGCACTTAGCTTCGGAGAGCTGCGTATCTGCGTCTTCTGCGTGTCTTGCCGCTCTACACTCAGCAAAAGCTTTTCCACCATATCTTGCAAGGAGAAACTCTGCCAGGAAAGAAAACATCCAAAATCTTGTTCTAAAGCTTGCACGGGGGTCTGCAAAGCGTTTGGCAAGAATGAAAGGTAGTTGTCCAAAACTCGTTCTTTTCCAATAGAATAACCATGGAAAAGGCAGGAGAGTGGTAAAGTACTGTTTTCTCTAAGTCTGAAGGCTGCCCACACTGTGCCTGTGTGCTGCAGCTTGCATCTTCGCCTTTGGGAAGCTGCCGCTCGCCGATTCTCCCGGAGGCGAAGAAGCGGCTTCTTCGCACACAGAGCATTGTGGCGAGCGCAGGGAGCTCCTGAGAGCGGTTTGTGCCGAAAGAAGCCCGGGACCGGCACTTAGCTTTCGGAGAGCTGCGTATCTGCGTCTTCTGCGTGTCTTGCCGCTCTACACTCAGCAAAAAGCTTTTCCACCATATCTTGCAAGGAGAAACTCTGCCAGGAAAGAAAACATCCAAAATCTTGTTCTAAAGCTTGCACGGGGGTCTGCAAAGCGTTTGGCAAGAATGAAAGGTAGTTGTCCAAAACTCGTTCTTTTCCAATAGAATAACCATGGAAAAGGCAGGAGAGTGGTAAAGTACTGTTTTCTCTAAGTCTGAAGGCTGCCCACACTGTGCCTGCTGTGCTGCAGCTTGCATCTTCGCCTTTGGGAAGCTGCCGCTCGCCGATTCTCCCGGAGGCGAAGAAGCGGCTTCTTCGCACACAGAGCATTGTGGCGAGCGCAGGGAGCTCCTGAGAGCGGTTTGTGCCGAAAGAAGCCCGGGACCGGCACTTAGCTTCGGAGAGCTGCGTATCTGCGTCTTCTGCGTGTCTTGCCGCTCTACACTCAGCAAAAAGCTTTTCCACATATCTTGCAAGGAGAAACTCTGCCAGGAAAGAAAACATCCAAAATCTTGTTCTAAAGCTTGCACGGGGGTCTGCAAAGCGTTTGGCAAGAATGAAAGGTAGTTGTCCAAAACTCGTTCTTTTCCAATAGAATAACCATGGAAAAGGCAGGAGAGTGGTAAAGTACTGTTTTCTCTAAGTCTGAAGGCTGCCCACACTGTGCCTGTGTGCTGCAGCTTGCATCTTCGCCTTTGGGAAGCTGCCGCTCGCCGATTCTCCCGGAGGCGAAGAAGCGGCTTCTTCGCACACAGAGCATTGTGGCGAGCGCAGGGAGCTCCTGAGAGCGGTTTGTGCCGAAAGAAGCCGGGACCGGCACTTAGCTTCGGAGAGCTGCGTATCTGCGTCTTCTGCGTGTCTTGCCGCTCTACACTCAGCAAAAAGCTTTTCCACCATATCTTGCAAGGAGAAACTCTGCCAGGAAAGAAAACATCCAAAATCTTGTTCTAAAGCTTGCACGGGGGTCTGCAAAGCGTTTGGCAAGAATGAAAGGTAGTTGTCCAAAACTCGTTCTTTTCCAATAGAATAACCATGGAAAAGGCAGGAGAGTGGTAAAGTACTGTTTTCTCTAAGTCTGAAGGCTGCCCACACTGTGCCTGTGTGCTGCAGCTTGCATCTTCGCCTTTGGGAAGCTGCCGCTCGCCGATTCTCCGGAGGCGAAGAAGCGGCTTCTTCGCACACAGAGCATTGTGGCGAGCGCAGGGAGCTCCTGAGAGCGGTTTGTGCCGAAAGAAGCCCGGGACCGGCACTTAGCTTCGGAGAGCTGCGTATCTGCGTCTTCTGCGTGTCTTGCCGCTCTACACTCAGCAAAAAGCTTTTCCACCATATCTTGCAAGGAGAAACTCTGCCAGGAAAGAAAACATCCAAAATCTTGTTCTAAAGCTTGCACGGGGGTCTGCAAAGCGTTTGGCAAGAATGAAAGGTAGTTGTCCAAAACTCGTTCTTTTCCAATAGAATAACCATGGAAAAGGCAGGAGAGTGGTAAAGTACTGTTTTCTCTAAGTCTGAAGGCTGCCCACACTGTGCCTGTGTGCTGCAGCTTGCATCTTCGCCTTTGGGAAGCTGCCGCTCGCCGATTCTCCCGGAGGCGAAGAAGCGGCTTCTTCGCACACAGAGCATTGTGGCGAGCGCAGGGAGCTCCTGAGAGCGGTTTGTGCCGAAAGAAGCCCGGGACCGGCACTTAGCTTCGGAGAGCTGCGTATCTGCGTCTTCTGCGTGTCTTGCCGCTCTACACTCAGCAAAAAGCTTTTCCACCATATCTTGCAAGGAGAAACTCTGCCAGGAAAGAAAACATCCAAAATCTTGTTCTAAAGCTTGCACGGGGGTCTGCAAAGCGTTTGGCAAGAATGAAAGGTAGTTGTCCAAAACTCGTTCTTTTCCAATAGAATAACCATGGAAAAGGCAGGAGAGTGGTAAAGTACTGTTTTCTCTAAGTCTGAAGGCTGCCCACACTGTGCCTGTGTGCTGCAGCTTGCATCTTCGCCTTTGGGAAGCTGCCGCTCGCCGATTCTCCCGGAGGCGAAGAAGCGGCTTCTTCGCACACAGAGCATTGTGGCGAGCGCAGGGAGCTCCTGAGAGCGGTTTGTGCCGAAAGAAGCCCGGGACCGGCACTTAGCTTCGGAGAGCTGCGTATCTGCGTCTTCTGCGTGTCTTGCCGCTCTACACTCAGCAAAAAGCTTTTCCACCATATCTTGCAAGGAGAAACTCTGCCAGGAAAGAAAACATCCAAAATCTTGTTCTAAAGCTTGCACGGGGGTCTGCAAAGCGTTTGGCAAGAATGAAAGGTAGTTGTCCAAAACTCGTTCTTTTCCAATAGAATAACCATGGAAAAGGCAGGAGAGTGGTAAAGTACTG
Source organism: Molothrus ater (assembly GCF_012460135.2). Classification (NCBI taxonomy): domain Eukaryota; kingdom Metazoa; phylum Chordata; class Aves; order Passeriformes; family Icteridae; genus Molothrus; species Molothrus ater. The sequence goes on along the minus strand of NW_023416729.1, from coordinate 98,670 downwards.
TTTTCTCTAAGTCTGAAGGCTGCCCACACTGTGCCTGTGTGCTGCAGCTTGCATCTTCGCCTTTGGGAAGCTGCCGCTCGCCGATTCTCCCGGAGGCGAAGAAGCGGCTTCTTCGCACACAGAGCATTGTGGCGAGCGCAGGGAGCTCCTGAGAGCGGTTTGTGCCGAAAGAAGCCCGGGACCGGCACTTAGCTTCGGAGAGCTGCGTATCTGCGTCTTCTGCGTGTCTTGCCGCTCTACACTCAGCAAAAGCTTTTCCACCATATCTTGCAAGGAGAAACTCTGCCAGGAAAGAAAACATCCAAAATCTTGTTCTAAAGCTTGCACGGGGGTCTGCAAAGCGTTTGGCAAGAATGAAAGGTAGTTGTCCAAAACTCGTTCTTTTCCAATAGAATAACCATGGAAAAGGCAGGAGAGTGGTAAAGTACTGTTTTCTCTAAGTCTGAAGGCTGCCCACACTGTGCCTGTGTGCTGCAGCTTGCATCTTCGCCTTTGGGAAGCTGCCGCTCGCCGATTCTCCCGGAGGCGAAGAAGCGGCTTCTTCGCACACAGAGCATTGTGGCGAGCGCAGGGAGCTCCTGAGAGCGGTTTGTGCCGAAAGAAGCCCGGGACCGGCACTTAGCTTCGGAGAGCTGCGTATCTGCGTCTTCTGCGTGTCTTGCCGCTCTACACTCAGCAAAAAGCTTTTCCACCATATCTTGCAAGGAGAAACTCTGCCAGGAAAGAAAACATCCAAAATCTTGTTCTAAAGCTTGCACGGGGGTCTGCAAAGCGTTTGGCAAGAATGAAAGGTAGTTGTCCAAAACTCGTTCTTTTCCAATAGAATAACCATGGAAAAGGCAGGAGAGTGGTAAAGTACTGTTTTCTCTAAGTCTGAAGGCTGCCCACACTGTGCCTGTGTGCTGCAGCTTGCATCTTCGCCTTTGGGAAGCTGCCGCTCGCCGATTCTCCGGAGGCGAAGAAGCGGCTTCTTCGCACACAGAGCATTGTGGCGAGCGCAGGGAGCTCCTGAGAGCGGTTTGTGCCGAAAGAAGCCCGGGACCGGCACTTAGCTTCGGAGAGCTGCGTATCTGCGTCTTCTGCGTGTCTTGCCGCTCTACACTCAGCAAAAAGCTTTTCCACCATATCTTGCAAGGAGAAACTCTGCCAGGAAAGAAAACATCCAAAATCTTGTTCTAAAGCTTGCACGGGGGTCTGCAAAGCGTTTGGCAAGAATGAAAGGTAGTTGTCCAAAACTCGTTCTTTTCCAATAGAATAACCATGGAAAAGGCAGGAGAGTGGTAAAGTACTGTTTTCTCTAAGTCTGAAGGCTGCCCACACTGTGCCTGCGTGCTGCAGCTTGCATCTTCGCCTTTGGGAAGCTGCCGCTCGCCGATTCTCCCGGAGGCGAAGAAGCGGCTTCTTCGCACACAGAGCATTGTGGCGAGCGCAGGGAGCTCCTGAGAGCGGTTTGTGCCGAAAGAAGCCGGGACCGGCACTTAGCTTCGGAGAGCTGCGTATCTGCGTCTTCTGCGTGTCTTGCCGCTCTACACTCAGCAAAAAGCTTTTCCACCATATCTTGCAAGGAGAAACTCTGCCAGGAAAGAAAACATCCAAAATCTTGTTCTAAAGCTTGCACGGGGGTCTGCAAAGCGTTTGGCAAGAATGAAAGGTAGTTGTCCAAAACTCGTTCTTTTCCAATAGAATAACCATGGAAAAGGCAGGAGAGTGGTAAAGTACTGTTTTCTCTAAGTCTGAAGGCTGCCCACACTGTGCCTGTGTGCTGCAGCTTGCATCTTCGCCTTTGGGAAGCTGCCGCTCGCCGATTCTCCCGGAGGCGAAGAAGCGGCTTCTTCGCACACAGAGCATTGTGGCGAGCGCAGGGAGCTCCTGAGAGCGGTTTGTGCCGAAAGAAGCCCGGGACCGGCACTTAGCTTCGGAGAGCTGCGTATCTGCGTCTTCTGCGTGTCTTGCCGCTCTACACTCAGCAAAAAGCTTTTCCACCATATCTTGCAAGGAGAAACTCTGCCAGGAAAGAAAACATCCAAAATCTTGTTCTAAAGCTTGCACGGGGGTCTGCAAAGCGTTTGGCAAGAATGAAAGGTAGTTGTCCAAAACTCGTTCTTTTCCAATAGAATAACCATGGAAAAGGCAGGAGAGTGGTAAAGTACTGTTTTCTCTAAGTCTGAAGGCTGCCCACACTGTGCCTGTGTGCTGCAGCTTGCATCTTCGCCTTTGGGAAGCTGCCGCTCGCCGATTCTCCCGGAGGCGAAGAAGCGGCTTCTTCGCACACAGAGCATTGTGGCGAGCGCAGGGAGCTCCTGAGAGCGGTTTGTGCCGAAAGAAGCCCGGGACCGGCACTTAGCTTCGGAGAGCTGCGTATCTGCGTCTTCTGCGTGTCTTGCCGCTCTACACTCAGCAAAAAGCTTTTCCACCATATCTTGCAAGGAGAAACTCTGCCAGGAAAGAAAACATCCAAAATCTTGTTCTAAAGCTTGCACGGGGGTCTGCAAAGCGTTTGGCAAGAATGAAAGGTAGTTGTCCAAAACTCGTTCTTTTCCAATAGAATAACCATGGAAAAGGCAGGAGAGTGGTAAAGTACTGTTTTCTCTAAGTCTGAAGGCTGCCCACACTGTGCCTGTGTGCTGCAGCTTGCATCTTCGCCTTTGGGAAGCTGCCGCTCGCCGATTCTCCCGGAGGCGAAGAAGCGGCTTCTTCGCACACAGAGCATTGTGGCGAGCGCAGGGAGCTCCTGAGAGCGGTTTGTGCCGAAAGAAGCCCGGGACCGGCACTTAGCTTCGGAGAGCTGCGTATCTGCGTCTTCTGCGTGTCTTGCCGCTCTACACTCAGCAAAAAGCTTTTCCACCATATCTTGCAAGGAGAAACTCTGCCAGGAAAGAAAACATCCAAAATCTTGTTCTAAAGCTTGCACGGGGGTCTGCAAAGCGTTTGGCAAGAATGAAAGGTAGTTGTCCAAAACTCGTTCTTTTCCAATAGAATAACCATGGAAAAGGCAGGAGAGTGGTAAAGTACTGTTTTCTCTAAGTCTGAAGGCTGCCCACACTGTGCCTGTGTGCTGCAGCTTGCATCTTCGCCTTTGGGAAGCTGCCGCTCGCCGATTCTCCCGGAGGCGAAGAAGCGGCTTCTTCGCACACAGAGCATTGTGGCGAGCGCAGGGAGCTCCTGAGAGCGGTTTGTGCCGAAAGAAGCCGGGACCGGCACTTAGCTTCGGAGAGCTGCGTATCTGCGTCTTCTGCGTGTCTTGCCGCTCTACACTCAGCAAAAAGCTTTTCCACCATATCTTGCAAGGAGAAACTCTGCCAGGAAAGAAAACATCCAAAATCTTGTTCTAAAGCTTGCACGGGGGTCTGCAAAGCGTTTGGCAAGAATGAAAGGTAGTTGTCCAAAACTCGTTCTTTTCCAATAGAATAACCATGGAAAAGGCAGGAGAGTGGTAAAGTACTGTTTTCTCTAAGTCTGAAGGCTGCCCACACTGTGCCTGTGTGCTGCAGCTTGCATCTTCGCCTTTGGGAAGCTGCCGCTCGCCGATTCTCCCGGAGGCGAAGAAGCGGCTTCTTCGCACACAGAGCATTGTGGCGAGCGCAGGGAGCTCCTGAGAGCGGTTTGTGCCGAAAGAAGCCCGGGACCGGCACTTAGCTTCGGAGAGCTGCGTATCTGCGTCTTCTGCGTGTCTTGCCGCTCTACACTCAGCAAAAAGCTTTTCCACCATATCTTGCAAGGAGAAACTCTGCCAGGAAAGAAAACATCCAAAATCTTGTTCTAAAGCTTGCACGGGGGTCTGCAAAGCGTTTGGCAAGAATGAAAGGTAGTTGTCCAAAACTCGTTCTTTTCCAATAGAATAACCATGGAAAAGGCAGGAGAGTGGTAAAGTACTGTTTTCTCTAAGTCTGAAGGCTGCCCACACTGTGCCTGTGTGCTGCAGCTTGCATCTTCGCCTTTGGGAAGCTGCCGCTCGCCGATTCTCCCGGAGGCGAAGAAGCGGCTTCTTCGCACACAGAGCATTGTGGCGAGCGCAGGGAGCTCCTGAGAGCGGTTTGTGCCGAAAGAAGCCCGGGACCGGCACTTAGCTTCGGAGAGCTGCGTATCTGCGTCTTCTGCGTGTCTTGCCGCTCTACACTCAGCAAAAAGCTTTTCCACCATATCTTGCAAGGAGAAACTCTGCCAGGAAAGAAAACATCCAAAATCTTGTTCTAAAGCTTGCACGGGGGTCTGCAAAGCGTTTGGCAAGAATGAAAGGTAGTTGTCCAAAACTCGTTCTTTTCCAATAGAATAACCATGGAAAAGGCAGGAGAGTGGTAAAGTACTGTTTTCTCTAAGTCTGAAGGCTGCCCACACTGTGCCTGTGTGCTGCAGCTTGCATCTTCGCCTTTGGGAAGCTGCCGCTCGCCGATTCTCCCGGAGGCGAAGAAGCGGCTTCTTCGCACACAGAGCATTGTGGCGAGCGCAGGGAGCTCCTGAGAGCGGTTTGTGCCGAAAGAAGCCCGGGACCGGCACTTAGCTTCGGAGAGCTGCGTATCTGCGTCTTCTGCGTGTCTTGCCGCTCTACACTCAGCAAAAAGCTTTTCCACCATATCTTGCAAGGAGAAACTCTGCCAGGAAAGAAAACATCCAAAATCTTGTTCTAAAGCTTGCACGGGGGTCTGCAAAGCGTTTGGCAAGAATGAAAGGTAGTTGTCCAAAACTCGTTCTTTTCCAATAGAATAACCATGGAAAAGGCAGGAGAGTGGTAAAGTACTGTTTTCTCTAAGTCTGAAGGCTGCCCACACTGTGCCTGTGTGCTGCAGCTTGCATCTTCGCCTTTGGGAAGCTGCCGCTCGCCGATTCTCCCGGAGGCGAAGAAGCGGCTTCTTCGCACACAGAGCATTGTGGCGAGCGCAGGGAGCTCCTGAGAGCGGTTTGTGCCGAAAGAAGCCCGGGACCGGCACTTAGCTTCGGAGAGCTGCGTATCTGCGTCTTCTGCGTGTCTTGCCGCTCTACACTCAGCAAAAAGCTTTTCCACCATATCTTGCAAGGAGAAACTCTGCCAGGAAAGAAAACATCCAAAATCTTGTTCTAAAGCTTGCACGGGGGTCTGCAAAGCGTTTGGCAAGAATGAAAGGTAGTTGTCCAAAACTCGTTCTTTTCCAATAGAATAACCATGGAAAAGGCAGGAGAGTGGTAAAGTACTGTTTTCTCTAAGTCTGAAGGCTGCCCACACTGTGCCTGTGTGCTGCAGCTTGCATCTTCGCCTTTGGGAAGCTGCCGCTCGCCGATTCTCCCGGAGGCGAAGAAGCGGCTTCTTCGCACACAGAGCATTGTGGCGAGCGCAGGGAGCTCCTGAGAGCGGTTTGTGCCGAAAGAAGCCCGGGACCGGCACTTAGCTTCGGAGAGCTGCGTATCTGCGTCTTCTGCGTGTCTTGCCGCTCTACACTCAGCAAAAAGCTTTTCCACCATATCTTGCAAGGAGAAACTCTGCCAGGAAAGAAAACATCCAAAATCTTGTTCTAAAGCTTGCACGGGGGTCTGCAAAGCGTTTGGCAAGAATGAAAGGTAGTTGTCCAAAACTCGTTCTTTTCCAATAGAATAACCATGGAAAAGGCAGGAGAGTGGTAAAGTACTGTTTTCTCTAAGTCTGAAGGCTGCCCACACTGTGCCTGTGTGCTGCAGCTTGCATCTTCGCCTTTGGGAAGCTGCCGCTCGCCGATTCTCCGGAGGCGAAGAAGCGGCTTCTTCGCACACAGAGCATTGTGGCGAGCGCAGGGAGCTCCTGAGAGCGGTTTGTGCCGAAAGAAGCCCGGGACCGGCACTTAGCTTCGGAGAGCTGCGTATCTGCGTCTTCTGCGTGTCTTGCCGCTCTACACTCAGCAAAAAGCTTTTCCACCATATCTTGCAAGGAGAAACTCTGCCAGGAAAGAAAACATCCAAAATCTTGTTCTAAAGCTTGCACGGGGGTCTGCAAAGCGTTTGGCAAGAATGAAAGGTAGTTGTCCAAAACTCGTTCTTTTCCAATAGAATAACCATGGAAAAGGCAGGAGAGTGGTAAAGTACTGTTTTCTCTAAGTCTGAAGGCTGCCCACACTGTGCCTGTGTGCTGCAGCTTGCATCTTCGCCTTTGGGAAGCTGCCGCTCGCCGATTCTCCCGGAGGCGAAGAAGCGGCTTCTTCGCACACAGAGCATTGTGGCGAGCGCAGGGAGCTCCTGAGAGCGGTTTGTGCCGAAAGAAGCCCGGGACCGGCACTTAGCTTCGGAGAGCTGCGTATCTGCGTCTTCTGCGTGTCTTGCCGCTCTACACTCAGCAAAAAGCTTTTCCACCATATCTTGCAAGGAGAAACTCTGCCAGGAAAGAAAACATCCAAAATCTTGTTCTAAAGCTTGCACGGGGGTCTGCAAAGCGTTTGGCAAGAATGAAAGGTAGTTGTCCAAAACTCGTTCTTTTCCAATAGAATAACCATGGAAAAGGCAGGAGAGTGGTAAAGTACTGTTTTCTCTAAGTCTGAAGGCTGCCCACACTGTGCCTGTGTGCTGCAGCTTGCATCTTCGCCTTTGGGAAGCTGCCGCTCGCCGATTCTCCCGGAGGCGAAGAAGCGGCTTCTTCGCACACAGAGCATTGTGGCGAGCGCAGGGAGCTCCTGAGAGCGGTTTGTGCCGAAAGAAGCCCGGGACCGGCACTTAGCTTCGGAGAGCTGCGTATCTGCGTCTTCTGCGTGTCTTGCCGCTCTACACTCAGCAAAAAGCTTTTCCACCATATCTTGCAAGGAGAAACTCTGCCAGGAAAGAAAACATCCAAAATCTTGTTCTAAAGCTTGCACGGGGGTCTGCAAAGCGTTTGGCAAGAATGAAAGGTAGTTGTCCAAAACTCGTTCTTTTCCAATAGAATAACCATGGAAAAGGCAGGAGAGTGGTAAAGTACTGTTTTCTCTAAGTCTGAAGGCTGCCCACACTGTGCCTGTGTGCTGCAGCTTGCATCTTCGCCTTTGGGAAGCTGCCGCTCGCCGATTCTCCCGGAGGCGAAGAAGCGGCTTCTTCGCACACAGAGCATTGTGGCGAGCGCAGGGAGCTCCTGAGAGCGGTTTGTGCCGAAAGAAGCCCGGGACCGGCACTTAGCTTCGGAGAGCTGCGTATCTGCGTCTTCTGCGTGTCTTGCCGCTCTACACTCAGCAAAAAGCTTTTCCACCATATCTTGCAAGGAGAAACTCTGCCAGGAAAGAAAACATCCAAAATCTTGTTCTAAAGCTTGCACGGGGGTCTGCAAAGCGTTTGGCAAGAATGAAAGGTAGTTGTCCAAAACTCGTTCTTTTCCAATAGAATAACCATGGAAAAGGCAGGAGAGTGGTAAAGTACTGTTTTCTCTAAGTCTGAAGGCTGCCCACACTGTGCCTGTGTGCTGCAGCTTGCATCTTCGCCTTTGGGAAGCTGCCGCTCGCCGATTCTCCCGGAGGCGAAGAAGCGGCTTCTTCGCACACAGAGCATTGTGGCGAGCGCAGGGAGCTCCTGAGAGCGGTTTGTGCCGAAAGAAGCCCGGGACCGGCACTTAGCTTCGGAGAGCTGCGTATCTGCGTCTTCTGCGTGTCTTGCCGCTCTACACTCAGCAAAAAGCTTTTCCACCATATCTTGCAAGGAGAAACTCTGCCAGGAAAGAAAACATCCAAAATCTTGTTCTAAAGCTTGCACGGGGGTCTGCAAAGCGTTTGGCAAGAATGAAAGGTAGTTGTCCAAAACTCGTTCTTTTCCAATAGAATAACCATGGAAAAGGCAGGAGAGTGGTAAAGTACTGTTTTCTCTAAGTCTGAAGGCTGCCCACACTGTGCCTGTGTGCTGCAGCTTGCATCTTCGCCTTTGGGAAGCTGCCGCTCGCCGATTCTCCCGGAGGCGAAGAAGCGGCTTCTTCGCACACAGAGCATTGTGGCGAGCGCAGGGAGCTCCTGAGAGCGGTTTGTGCCGAAAGAAGCCCGGGACCGGCACTTAGCTTCGGAGAGCTGCGTATCTGCGTCTTCTGCGTGTCTTGCCGCTCTACACTCAGCAAAAAGCTTTTCCACCATATCTTGCAAGGAGAAACTCTGCCAGGAAAGAAAACATCCAAAATCTTGTTCTAAAGCTTGCACGGGGGTCTGCAAAGCGTTTGGCAAGAATGAAAGGTAGTTGTCCAAAACTCGTTCTTTTCCAATAGAATAACCATGGAAAAGGCAGGAGAGTGGTAAAGTACTGTTTTCTCTAAGTCTGAAGGCTGCCCACACTGTGCCTGTGTGCTGCAGCTTGCATCTTCGCCTTTGGGAAGCTGCCGCTCGCCGATTCTCCCGGAGGCGAAGAAGCGGCTTCTTCGCACACAGAGCATTGTGGCGAGCGCAGGGAGCTCCTGAGAGCGGTTTGTGCCGAAAGAAGCCCGGGACCGGCACTTAGCTTCGGAGAGCTGCGTATCTGCGTCTTCTGCGTGTCTTGCCGCTCTACACTCAGCAAAAAGCTTTTCCACCATATCTTGCAAGGAGAAACTCTGCCAGGAAAGAAAACATCCAAAATCTTGTTCTAAAGCTTGCACGGGGGTCTGCAAAGCGTTTGGCAAGAATGAAAGGTAGTTGTCCAAAACTCGTTCTTTTCCAATAGAATAACCATGGAAAAGGCAGGAGAGTGGTAAAGTACTGTTTTCTCTAAGTCTGAAGGCTGCCCACACTGTGCCTGTGTGCTGCAGCTTGCATCTTCGCCTTTGGGAAGCTGCCGCTCGCCGATTCTCCCGGAGGCGAAGAAGCGGCTTCTTCGCACACAGAGCATTGTGGCGAGCGCAGGGAGCTCCTGAGAGCGGTTTGTGCCGAAAGAAGCCCGGGACCGGCACTTAGCTTCGGAGAGCTGCGTATCTGCGTCTTCTGCGTGTCTTGCCGCTCTACACTCAGCAAAAAGCTTTTCCACCATATCTTGCAAGGAGAAACTCTGCCAGGAAAGAAAACATCCAAAATCTTGTTCTAAAGCTTGCACGGGGGTCTGCAAAGCGTTTGGCAAGAATGAAAGGTAGTTGTCCAAAACTCGTTCTTTTCCAATAGAATAACCATGGAAAAGGCAGGAGAGTGGTAAAGTACTGTTTTCTCTAAGTCTGAAGGCTGCCCACACTGTGCCTGTGTGCTGCAGCTTGCATCTTCGCCTTTGGGAAGCTGCCGCTCGCCGATTCTCCCGGAGGCGAAGAAGCGGCTTCTTCGCACACAGAGCATTGTGGCGAGCGCAGGGAGCTCCTGAGAGCGGTTTGTGCCGAAAGAAGCCCGGGACCGGCACTTAGCTTCGGAGAGCTGCGTATCTGCGTCTTCTGCGTGTCTTGCCGCTCTACACTCAGCAAAAAGCTTTTCCACCATATCTTGCAAGGAGAAACTCTGCCAGGAAAGAAAACATCCAAAATCTTGTTCTAAAGCTTGCACGGGGGTCTGCAAAGCGTTTGGCAAGAATGAAAGGTAGTTGTCCAAAACTCGTTCTTTTCCAATAGAATAACCATGGAAAAGGCAGGAGAGTGGTAAAGTACTGTTTTCTCTAAGTCTGAAGGCTGCCCACACTGTGCCTGTGTGCTGCAGCTTGCATCTTCGCCTTTGGGAAGCTGCCGCTCGCCGATTCTCCCGGAGGCGAAGAAGCGGCTTCTTCGCACACAGAGCATTGTGGCGAGCGCAGGGAGCTCCTGAGAGCGGTTTGTGCCGAAAGAAGCCCGGGACCGGCACTTAGCTTCGGAGAGCTGCGTATCTGCGTCTTCTGCGTGTCTTGCCGCTCTACACTCAGCAAAAAGCTTTTCCACCATATCTTGCAAGGAGAAACTCTGCCAGGAAAGAAAACATCCAAAATCTTGTTCTAAAGCTTGCACGGGGGTCTGCAAAGCGTTTGGCAAGAATGAAAGGTAGTTGTCCAAAACTCGTTCTTTTCCAATAGAATAACCATGGAAAAGGCAGGAGAGTGGTAAAGTACTGTTTTCTCTAAGTCTGAAGGCTGCCCACACTGTGCCTGTGTGCTGCAGCTTGCATCTTCGCCTTTGGGAAGCTGCCGCTCGCCGATTCTCCCGGAGGCGAAGAAGCGGCTTCTTCGCACACAGAGCATTGTGGCGAGCGCAGGGAGCTCCTGAGAGCGGTTTGTGCCGAAAGAAGCCCGGGACCGGCACTTAGCTTCGGAGAGCTGCGTATCTGCGTCTTCTGCGTGTCTTGCCGCTCTACACTCAGCAAAAAGCTTTTCCACCATATCTTGCAAGGAGAAACTCTGCCAGGAAAGAAAACATCCAAAATCTTGTTCTAAAGCTTGCACGGGGGTCTGCAAAGCGTTTGGCAAGAATGAAAGGTAGTTGTCCAAAACTCGTTCTTTTCCAATAGAATAACCATGGAAAAGGCAGGAGAGTGGTAAAGTACTGTTTTCTCTAAGTCTGAAGGCTGCCCACACTGTGCCTGTGTGCTGCAGCTTGCATCTTCGCCTTTGGGAAGCTGCCGCTCGCCGATTCTCCCGGAGGCGAAGAAGCGGCTTCTTCGCACACAGAGCATTGTGGCGAGCGCAGGGAGCTCCTGAGAGCGGTTTGTGCCGAAAGAAGCCCGGGACCGGCACTTAGCTTCGGAGAGCTGCGTATCTGCGTCTTCTGCGTGTCTTGCCGCTCTACACTCAGCAAAAAGCTTTTCCACCATATCTTGCAAGGAGAAACTCTGCCAGGAAAGAAAACATCCAAAATCTTGTTCTAAAGCTTGCACGGGGGTCTGCAAAGCGTTTGGCAAGAATGAAAGGTAGTTGTCCAAAACTCGTTCTTTTCCAATAGAATAACCATGGAAAAGGCAGGAGAGTGGTAAAGTACTGTTTTCTCTAAGTCTGAAGGCTGCCCACACTGTGCCTGTGTGCTGCAGCTTGCATCTTCGCCTTTGGGAAGCTGCCGCTCGCCGATTCTCCCGGAGGCGAAGAAGCGGCTTCTTCGCACACAGAGCATTGTGGCGAGCGCAGGGAGCTCCTGAGAGCGGTTTGTGCCGAAAGAAGCCCGGGACCGGCACTTAGCTTCGGAGAGCTGCGTATCTGCGTCTTCTGCGTGTCTTGCCGCTCTACACTCAGCAAAAAGCTTTTCCACCATATCTTGCAAGGAGAAACTCTGCCAGGAAAGAAAACATCCAAAATCTTGTTCTAAAGCTTGCACGGGGGTCTGCAAAGCGTTTGGCAAGAATGAAAGGTAGTTGTCCAAAACTCGTTCTTTTCCAATAGAATAACCATGGAAAAGGCAGGAGAGTGGTAAAGTACTGTTTTCTCTAAGTCTGAAGGCTGCCCACACTGTGCCTGTGTGCTGCAGCTTGCATCTTCGCCTTTGGGAAGCTGCCGCTCGCCGATTCTCCCGGAGGCGAAGAAGCGGCTTCTTCGCACACAGAGCATTGTGGCGAGCGCAGGGAGCTCCTGAGAGCGGTTTGTGCCGAAAGAAGCCCGGGACCGGCACTTAGCTTCGGAGAGCTGCGTATCTGCGTCTTCTGCGTGTCTTGCCGCTCTACACTCAGCAAAAAGCTTTTCCACCATATCTTGCAAGGAGAAACTCTGCCAGGAAAGAAAACATCCAAAATCTTGTTCTAAAGCTTGCACGGGGGTCTGCAAAGCGTTTGGCAAGAATGAAAGGTAGTTGTCCAAAACTCGTTCTTTTCCAATAGAATAACCATGGAAAAGGCAGGAGAGTGGTAAAGTACTGTTTTCTCTAAGTCTGAAGGCTGCCCACACTGTGCCTGTGTGCTGCAGCTTGCATCTTCGCCTTTGGGAAGCTGCCGCTCGCCGATTCTCCCGGAGGCGAAGAAGCGGCTTCTTCGCACACAGAGCATTGTGGCGAGCGCAGGGAGCTCCTGAGAGCGGTTTGTGCCGAAAGAAGCCCGGGACCGGCACTTAGCTTCGGAGAGCTGCGTATCTGCGTCTTCTGCGTGTCTTGCCGCTCTACACTCAGCAAAAAGCTTTTCCACCATATCTTGCAAGGAGAAACTCTGCCAGGAAAGAAAACATCCAAAATCTTGTTCTAAAGCTTGCACGGGGGTCTGCAAAGCGTTTGGCAAGAATGAAAGGTAGTTGTCCAAAACTCGTTCTTTTCCAATAGAATAACCATGGAAAAGGCAGGAGAGTGGTAAAGTACTGTTTTCTCTAAGTCTGAAGGCTGCCCACACTGTGCCTGTGTGCTGCAGCTTGCATCTTCGCCTTTGGGAAGCTGCCGCTCGCCGATTCTCCCGGAGGCGAAGAAGCGGCTTCTTCGCACACAGAGCATTGTGGCGAGCGCAGGGAGCTCCTGAGAGCGGTTTGTGCCGAAAGAAGCCCGGGACCGGCACTTAGCTTCGGAGAGCTGCGTATCTGCGTCTTCTGCGTGTCTTGCCGCTCTACACTCAGCAAAAAGCTTTTCCACCATATCTTGCAAGGAGAAACTCTGCCAGGAAAGAAAACATCCAAAATCTTGTTCTAAAGCTTGCACGGGGGTCTGCAAAGCGTTTGGCAAGAATGAAAGGTAGTTGTCCAAAACTCGTTCTTTTCCAATAGAATAACCATGGAAAAGGCAGGAGAGTGGTAAAGTACTGTTTTCTCTAAGTCTGAAGGCTGCCCACACTGTGCCTGTGTGCTGCAGCTTGCATCTTCGCCTTTGGGAAGCTGCCGCTCGCCGATTCTCCCGGAGGCGAAGAAGCGGCTTCTTCGCACACAGAGCATTGTGGCGAGCGCAGGGAGCTCCTGAGAGCGGTTTGTGCCGAAAGAAGCCCGGGACCGGCACTTAGCTTCGGAGAGCTGCGTATCTGCGTCTTCTGCGTGTCTTGCCGCTCTACACTCAGCAAAAAGCTTTTCCACCATATCTTGCAAGGAGAAACTCTGCCAGGAAAGAAAACATCCAAAATCTTGTTCTAAAGCTTGCACGGGGGTCTGCAAAGCGTTTGGCAAGAATGAAAGGTAGTTGTCCAAAACTCGTTCTTTTCCAATAGAATAACCATGGAAAAGGCAGGAGAGTGGTAAAGTACTGTTTTCTCTAAGTCTGAAGGCTGCCCACACTGTGCCTGTGTGCTGCAGCTTGCATCTTCGCCTTTGGGAAGCTGCCGCTCGCCGATTCTCCCGGAGGCGAAGAAGCGGCTTCTTCGCACACAGAGCATTGTGGCGAGCGCAGGGAGCTCCTGAGAGCGGTTTGTGCCGAAAGAAGCCCGGGACCGGCACTTAGCTTCGGAGAGCTGCGTATCTGCGTCTTCTGCGTGTCTTGCCGCTCTACACTCAGCAAAAAGCTTTTCCACCATATCTTGCAAGGAGAAACTCTGCCAGGAAAGAAAACATCCAAAATCTTGTTCTAAAGCTTGCACGGGGGTCTGCAAAGCGTTTGGCAAGAATGAAAGGTAGTTGTCCAAAACTCGTTCTTTTCCAATAGAATAACCATGGAAAAGGCAGGAGAGTGGTAAAGTACTGTTTTCTCTAAGTCTGAAGGCTGCCCACACTGTGCCTGTGTGCTGCAGCTTGCATCTTCGCCTTTGGGAAGCTGCCGCTCGCCGATTCTCCCGGAGGCGAAGAAGCGGCTTCTTCGCACACAGAGCATTGTGGCGAGCGCAGGGAGCTCCTGAGAGCGGTTTGTGCCGAAAGAAGCCCGGGACCGGCACTTAGCTTCGGAGAGCTGCGTATCTGCGTCTTCTGCGTGTCTTGCCGCTCTACACTCAGCAAAAAGCTTTTCCACCATATCTTGCAAGGAGAAACTCTGCCAGGAAAGAAAACATCCAAAATCTTGTTCTAAAGCTTGCACGGGGGTCTGCAAAGCGTTTGGCAAGAATGAAAGGTAGTTGTCCAAAACTCGTTCTTTTCCAATAGAATAACCATGGAAAAGGCAGGAGAGTGGTAAAGTACTGTTTTCTCTAAGTCTGAAGGCTGCCCACACTGTGCCTGTGTGCTGCAGCTTGCATCTTCGCCTTTGGGAAGCTGCCGCTCGCCGATTCTCCCGGAGGCGAAGAAGCGGCTTCTTCGCACACAGAGCATTGTGGCGAGCGCAGGGAGCTCCTGAGAGCGGTTTGTGCCGAAAGAAGCCCGGGACCGGCACTTAGCTTCGGAGAGCTGCGTATCTGCGTCTTCTGCGTGTCTTGCCGCTCTACACTCAGCAAAAAGCTTTTCCACCATATCTTGCAAGGAGAAACTCTGCCAGGAAAGAAAACATCCAAAATCTTGTTCTAAAGCTTGCACGGGGGTCTGCAAAGCGTTTGGCAAGAATGAAAGGTAGTTGTCCAAAACTCGTTCTTTTCCAATAGAATAACCATGGAAAAGGCAGGAGAGTGGTAAAGTACTGTTTTCTCTAAGTCTGAAGGCTGCCCACACTGTGCCTGTGTGCTGCAGCTTGCATCTTCGCCTTTGGGAAGCTGCCGCTCGCCGATTCTCCCGGAGGCGAAGAAGCGGCTTCTTCGCACACAGAGCATTGTGGCGAGCGCAGGGAGCTCCTGAGAGCGGTTTGTGCCGAAAGAAGCCCGGGACCGGCACTTAGCTTCGGAGAGCTGCGTATCTGCGTCTTCTGCGTGTCTTGCCGCTCTACACTCAGCAAAAAGCTTTTCCACCATATCTTGCAAGGAGAAACTCTGCCAGGAAAGAAAACATCCAAAATCTTGTTCTAAAGCTTGCACGGGGGTCTGCAAAGCGTTTGGCAAGAATGAAAGGTAGTTGTCCAAAACTCGTTCTTTTCCAATAGAATAACCATGGAAAAGGCAGGAGAGTGGTAAAGTACTGTTTTCTCTAAGTCTGAAGGCTGCCCACACTGTGCCTGTGTGCTGCAGCTTGCATCTTCGCCTTTGGGAAGCTGCCGCTCGCCGATTCTCCCGGAGGCGAAGAAGCGGCTTCTTCGCACACAGAGCATTGTGGCGAGCGCAGGGAGCTCCTGAGAGCGGTTTGTGCCGAAAGAAGCCCGGGACCGGCACTTAGCTTCGGAGAGCTGCGTATCTGCGTCTTCTGCGTGTCTTGCCGCTCTACACTCAGCAAAAAGCTTTTCCACCATATCTTGCAAGGAGAAACTCTGCCAGGAAAGAAAACATCCAAAATCTTGTTCTAAAGCTTGCACGGGGGTCTGCAAAGCGTTTGGCAAGAATGAAAGGTAGTTGTCCAAAACTCGTTCTTTTCCAATAGAATAACCATGGAAAAGGCAGGAGAGTGGTAAAGTACTGTTTTCTCTAAGTCTGAAGGCTGCCCACACTGTGCCTGTGTGCTGCAGCTTGCATCTTCGCCTTTGGGAAGCTGCCGCTCGCCGATTCTCCCGGAGGCGAAGAAGCGGCTTCTTCGCACACAGAGCATTGTGGCGAGCGCAGGGAGCTCCTGAGAGCGGTTTGTGCCGAAAGAAGCCCGGGACCGGCACTTAGCTTCGGAGAGCTGCGTATCTGCGTCTTCTGCGTGTCTTGCCGCTCTACACTCAGCAAAAAGCTTTTCCACCATATCTTGCAAGGAGAAACTCTGCCAGGAAAGAAAACATCCAAAATCTTGTTCTAAAGCTTGCACGGGGGTCTGCAAAGCGTTTGGCAAGAATGAAAGGTAGTTGTCCAAAACTCGTTCTTTTCCAATAGAATAACCATGGAAAAGGCAGGAGAGTGGTAAAGTACTGTTTTCTCTAAGTCTGAAGGCTGCCCACACTGTGCCTGTGTGCTGCAGCTTGCATCTTCGCCTTTGGGAAGCTGCCGCTCGCCGATTCTCCCGGAGGCGAAGAAGCGGCTTCTTCGCACACAGAGCATTGTGGCGAGCGCAGGGAGCTCCTGAGAGCGGTTTGTGCCGAAAGAAGCCCGGGACCGGCACTTAGCTTCGGAGAGCTGCGTATCTGCGTCTTCTGCGTGTCTTGCCGCTCTACACTCAGCAAAAAGCTTTTCCACCATATCTTGCAAGGAGAAACTCTGCCAGGAAAGAAAACATCCAAAATCTTGTTCTAAAGCTTGCACGGGGGTCTGCAAAGCGTTTGGCAAGAATGAAAGGTAGTTGTCCAAAACTCGTTCTTTTCCAATAGAATAACCATGGAAAAGGCAGGAGAGTGGTAAAGTACTGTTTTCTCTAAGTCTGAAGGCTGCCCACACTGTGCCTGTGTGCTGCAGCTTGCATCTTCGCCTTTGGGAAGCTGCCGCTCGCCGATTCTCCCGGAGGCGAAGAAGCGGCTTCTTCGCACACAGAGCATTGTGGCGAGCGCAGGGAGCTCCTGAGAGCGGTTTGTGCCGAAAGAAGCCCGGGACCGGCACTTAGCTTCGGAGAGCTGCGTATCTGCGTCTTCTGCGTGTCTTGCCGCTCTACACTCAGCAAAAAGCTTTTCCACCATATCTTGCAAGGAGAAACTCTGCCAGGAAAGAAAACATCCAAAATCTTGTTCTAAAGCTTGCACGGGGGTCTGCAAAGCGTTTGGCAAGAATGAAAGGTAGTTGTCCAAAACTCGTTCTTTTCCAATAGAATAACCATGGAAAAGGCAGGAGAGTGGTAAAGTACTGTTTTCTCTAAGTCTGAAGGCTGCCCACACTGTGCCTGTGTGCTGCAGCTTGCATCTTCGCCTTTGGGAAGCTGCCGCTCGCCGATTCTCCCGGAGGCGAAGAAGCGGCTTCTTCGCACACAGAGCATTGTGGCGAGCGCAGGGAGCTCCTGAGAGCGGTTTGTGCCGAAAGAAGCCCGGGACCGGCACTTAGCTTCGGAGAGCTGCGTATCTGCGTCTTCTGCGTGTCTTGCCGCTCTACACTCAGCAAAAAGCTTTTCCACCATATCTTGCAAGGAGAAACTCTGCCAGGAAAGAAAACATCCAAAATCTTGTTCTAAAGCTTGCACGGGGGTCTGCAAAGCGTTTGGCAAGAATGAAAGGTAGTTGTCCAAAACTCGTTCTTTTCCAATAGAATAACCATGGAAAAGGCAGGAGAGTGGTAAAGTACTGTTTTCTCTAAGTCTGAAGGCTGCCCACACTGTGCCTGTGTGCTGCAGCTTGCATCTTCGCCTTTGGGAAGCTGCCGCTCGCCGATTCTCCCGGAGGCGAAGAAGCGGCTTCTTCGCACACAGAGCATTGTGGCGAGCGCAGGGAGCTCCTGAGAGCGGTTTGTGCCGAAAGAAGCCCGGGACCGGCACTTAGCTTCGGAGAGCTGCGTATCTGCGTCTTCTGCGTGTCTTGCCGCTCTACACTCAGCAAAAAGCTTTTCCACCATATCTTGCAAGGAGAAACTCTGCCAGGAAAGAAAACATCCAAAATCTTGTTCTAAAGCTTGCACGGGGGTCTGCAAAGCGTTTGGCAAGAATGAAAGGTAGTTGTCCAAAACTCGTTCTTTTCCAATAGAATAACCATGGAAAAGGCAGGAGAGTGGTAAAGTACTGTTTTCTCTAAGTCTGAAGGCTGCCCACACTGTGCCTGTGTGCTGCAGCTTGCATCTTCGCCTTTGGGAAGCTGCCGCTCGCCGATTCTCCCGGAGGCGAAGAAGCGGCTTCTTCGCACACAGAGCATTGTGGCGAGCGCAGGGAGCTCCTGAGAGCGGTTTGTGCCGAAAGAAGCCCGGGACCGGCACTTAGCTTCGGAGAGCTGCGTATCTGCGTCTTCTGCGTGTCTTGCCGCTCTACACTCAGCAAAAAGCTTTTCCACCATATCTTGCAAGGAGAAACTCTGCCAGGAAAGAAAACATCCAAAATCTTGTTCTAAAGCTTGCACGGGGGTCTGCAAAGCGTTTGGCAAGAATGAAAGGTAGTTGTCCAAAACTCGTTCTTTTCCAATAGAATAACCATGGAAAAGGCAGGAGAGTGGTAAAGTACTGTTTTCTCTAAGTCTGAAGGCTGCCCACACTGTGCCTGTGTGCTGCAGCTTGCATCTTCGCCTTTGGGAAGCTGCCGCTCGCCGATTCTCCCGGAGGCGAAGAAGCGGCTTCTTCGCACACAGAGCATTGTGGCGAGCGCAGGGAGCTCCTGAGAGCGGTTTGTGCCGAAAGAAGCCCGGGACCGGCACTTAGCTTCGGAGAGCTGCGTATCTGCGTCTTCTGCGTGTCTTGCCGCTCTACACTCAGCAAAAAGCTTTTCCACCATATCTTGCAAGGAGAAACTCTGCCAGGAAAGAAAACATCCAAAATCTTGTTCTAAAGCTTGCACGGGGGTCTGCAAAGCGTTTGGCAAGAATGAAAGGTAGTTGTCCAAAACTCGTTCTTTTCCAATAGAATAACCATGGAAAAGGCAGGAGAGTGGTAAAGTACTGTTTTCTCTAAGTCTGAAGGCTGCCCACACTGTGCCTGTGTGCTGCAGCTTGCATCTTCGCCTTTGGGAAGCTGCCGCTCGCCGATTCTCCCGGAGGCGAAGAAGCGGCTTCTTCGCACACAGAGCATTGTGGCGAGCGCAGGGAGCTCCTGAGAGCGGTTTGTGCCGAAAGAAGCCCGGGACCGGCACTTAGCTTCGGAGAGCTGCGTATCTGCGTCTTCTGCGTGTCTTGCCGCTCTACACTCAGCAAAAAGCTTTTCCACCATATCTTGCAAGGAGAAACTCTGCCAGGAAAGAAAACATCCAAAATCTTGTTCTAAAGCTTGCACGGGGGTCTGCAAAGCGTTTGGCAAGAATGAAAGGTAGTTGTCCAAAACTCGTTCTTTTCCAATAGAATAACCATGGAAAAGGCAGGAGAGTGGTAAAGTACTGTTTTCTCTAAGTCTGAAGGCTGCCCACACTGTGCCTGTGTGCTGCAGCTTGCATCTTCGCCTTTGGGAAGCTGCCGCTCGCCGATTCTCCCGGAGGCGAAGAAGCGGCTTCTTCGCACACAGAGCATTGTGGCGAGCGCAGGGAGCTCCTGAGAGCGGTTTGTGCCGAAAGAAGCCCGGGACCGGCACTTAGCTTCGGAGAGCTGCGTATCTGCGTCTTCTGCGTGTCTTGCCGCTCTACACTCAGCAAAAAGCTTTTCCACCATATCTTGCAAGGAGAAACTCTGCCAGGAAAGAAAACATCCAAAATCTTGTTCTAAAGCTTGCACGGGGGTCTGCAAAGCGTTTGGCAAGAATGAAAGGTAGTTGTCCAAAACTCGTTCTTTTCCAATAGAATAACCATGGAAAAGGCAGGAGAGTGGTAAAGTACTGTTTTCTCTAAGTCTGAAGGCTGCCCACACTGTGCCTGTGTGCTGCAGCTTGCATCTTCGCCTTTGGGAAGCTGCCGCTCGCCGATTCTCCCGGAGGCGAAGAAGCGGCTTCTTCGCACACAGAGCATTGTGGCGAGCGCAGGGAGCTCCTGAGAGCGGTTTGTGCCGAAAGAAGCCCGGGACCGGCACTTAGCTTCGGAGAGCTGCGTATCTGCGTCTTCTGCGTGTCTTGCCGCTCTACACTCAGCAAAAAGCTTTTCCACCATATCTTGCAAGGAGAAACTCTGCCAGGAAAGAAAACATCCAAAATCTTGTTCTAAAGCTTGCACGGGGGTCTGCAAAGCGTTTGGCAAGAATGAAAGGTAGTTGTCCAAAACTCGTTCTTTTCCAATAGAATAACCATGGAAAAGGCAGGAGAGTGGTAAAGTACTGTTTTCTCTAAGTCTGAAGGCTGCCCACACTGTGCCTGTGTGCTGCAGCTTGCATCTTCGCCTTTGGGAAGCTGCCGCTCGCCGATTCTCCCGGAGGCGAAGAAGCGGCTTCTTCGCACACAGAGCATTGTGGCGAGCGCAGGGAGCTCCTGAGAGCGGTTTGTGCCGAAAGAAGCCCGGGACCGGCACTTAGCTTCGGAGAGCTGCGTATCTGCGTCTTCTGCGTGTCTTGCCGCTCTACACTCAGCAAAAAGCTTTTCCACCATATCTTGCAAGGAGAAACTCTGCCAGGAAAGAAAACATCCAAAATCTTGTTCTAAAGCTTGCACGGGGGTCTGCAAAGCGTTTGGCAAGAATGAAAGGTAGTTGTCCAAAACTCGTTCTTTTCCAATAGAATAACCATGGAAAAGGCAGGAGAGTGGTAAAGTACTGTTTTCTCTAAGTCTGAAGGCTGCCCACACTGTGCCTGTGTGCTGCAGCTTGCATCTTCGCCTTTGGGAAGCTGCCGCTCGCCGATTCTCCCGGAGGCGAAGAAGCGGCTTCTTCGCACACAGAGCATTGTGGCGAGCGCAGGGAGCTCCTGAGAGCGGTTTGTGCCGAAAGAAGCCCGGGACCGGCACTTAGCTTCGGAGAGCTGCGTATCTGCGTCTTCTGCGTGTCTTGCCGCTCTACACTCAGCAAAAAGCTTTTCCACCATATCTTGCAAGGAGAAACTCTGCCAGGAAAGAAAACATCCAAAATCTTGTTCTAAAGCTTGCACGGGGGTCTGCAAAGCGTTTGGCAAGAATGAAAGGTAGTTGTCCAAAACTCGTTCTTTTCCAATAGAATAACCATGGAAAAGGCAGGAGAGTGGTAAAGTACTGTTTTCTCTAAGTCTGAAGGCTGCCCACACTGTGCCTGTGTGCTGCAGCTTGCATCTTCGCCTTTGGGAAGCTGCCGCTCGCCGATTCTCCCGGAGGCGAAGAAGCGGCTTCTTCGCACACAGAGCATTGTGGCGAGCGCAGGGAGCTCCTGAGAGCGGTTTGTGCCGAAAGAAGCCCGGGACCGGCACTTAGCTTCGGAGAGCTGCGTATCTGCGTCTTCTGCGTGTCTTGCCGCTCTACACTCAGCAAAAAGCTTTTCCACCATATCTTGCAAGGAGAAACTCTGCCAGGAAAGAAAACATCCAAAATCTTGTTCTAAAGCTTGCACGGGGGTCTGCAAAGCGTTTGGCAAGAATGAAAGGTAGTTGTCCAAAACTCGTTCTTTTCCAATAGAATAACCATGGAAAAGGCAGGAGAGTGGTAAAGTACTGTTTTCTCTAAGTCTGAAGGCTGCCCACACTGTGCCTGTGTGCTGCAGCTTGCATCTTCGCCTTTGGGAAGCTGCCGCTCGCCGATTCTCCCGGAGGCGAAGAAGCGGCTTCTTCGCACACAGAGCATTGTGGCGAGCGCAGGGAGCTCCTGAGAGCGGTTTGTGCCGAAAGAAGCCCGGGACCGGCACTTAGCTTCGGAGAGCTGCGTATCTGCGTCTTCTGCGTGTCTTGCCGCTCTACACTCAGCAAAAAGCTTTTCCACCATATCTTGCAAGGAGAAACTCTGCCAGGAAAGAAAACATCCAAAATCTTGTTCTAAAGCTTGCACGGGGGTCTGCAAAGCGTTTGGCAAGAATGAAAGGTAGTTGTCCAAAACTCGTTCTTTTCCAATAGAATAACCATGGAAAAGGCAGGAGAGTGGTAAAGTACTGTTTTCTCTAAGTCTGAAGGCTGCCCACACTGTGCCTGTGTGCTGCAGCTTGCATCTTCGCCTTTGGGAAGCTGCCGCTCGCCGATTCTCCCGGAGGCGAAGAAGCGGCTTCTTCGCACACAGAGCATTGTGGCGAGCGCAGGGAGCTCCTGAGAGCGGTTTGTGCCGAAAGAAGCCCGGGACCGGCACTTAGCTTCGGAGAGCTGCGTATCTGCGTCTTCTGCGTGTCTTGCCGCTCTACACTCAGCAAAAAGCTTTTCCACCATATCTTGCAAGGAGAAACTCTGCCAGGAAAGAAAACATCCAAAATCTTGTTCTAAAGCTTGCACGGGGGTCTGCAAAGCGTTTGGCAAGAATGAAAGGTAGTTGTCCAAAACTCGTTCTTTTCCAATAGAATAACCATGGAAAAGGCAGGAGAGTGGTAAAGTACTGTTTTCTCTAAGTCTGAAGGCTGCCCACACTGTGCCTGTGTGCTGCAGCTTGCATCTTCGCCTTTGGGAAGCTGCCGCTCGCCGATTCTCCCGGAGGCGAAGAAGCGGCTTCTTCGCACACAGAGCATTGTGGCGAGCGCAGGGAGCTCCTGAGAGCGGTTTGTGCCGAAAGAAGCCCGGGACCGGCACTTAGCTTCGGAGAGCTGCGTATCTGCGTCTTCTGCGTGTCTTGCCGCTCTACACTCAGCAAAAAGCTTTTCCACCATATCTTGCAAGGAGAAACTCTGCCAGGAAAGAAAACATCCAAAATCTTGTTCTAAAGCTTGCACGGGGGTCTGCAAAGCGTTTGGCAAGAATGAAAGGTAGTTGTCCAAAACTCGTTCTTTTCCAATAGAATAACCATGGAAAAGGCAGGAGAGTGGTAAAGTACTGTTTTCTCTAAGTCTGAAGGCTGCCCACACTGTGCCTGTGTGCTGCAGCTTGCATCTTCGCCTTTGGGAAGCTGCCGCTCGCCGATTCTCCCGGAGGCGAAGAAGCGGCTTCTTCGCACACAGAGCATTGTGGCGAGCGCAGGGAGCTCCTGAGAGCGGTTTGTGCCGAAAGAAGCCCGGGACCGGCACTTAGCTTCGGAGAGCTGCGTATCTGCGTCTTCTGCGTGTCTTGCCGCTCTACACTCAGCAAAAAGCTTTTCCACCATATCTTGCAAGGAGAAACTCTGCCAGGAAAGAAAACATCCAAAATCTTGTTCTAAAGCTTGCACGGGGGTCTGCAAAGCGTTTGGCAAGAATGAAAGGTAGTTGTCCAAAACTCGTTCTTTTCCAATAGAATAACCATGGAAAAGGCAGGAGAGTGGTAAAGTACTGTTTTCTCTAAGTCTGAAGGCTGCCCACACTGTGCCTGTGTGCTGCAGCTTGCATCTTCGCCTTTGGGAAGCTGCCGCTCGCCGATTCTCCCGGAGGCGAAGAAGCGGCTTCTTCGCACACAGAGCATTGTGGCGAGCGCAGGGAGCTCCTGAGAGCGGTTTGTGCCGAAAGAAGCCCGGGACCGGCACTTAGCTTCGGAGAGCTGCGTATCTGCGTCTTCTGCGTGTCTTGCCGCTCTACACTCAGCAAAAAGCTTTTCCACCATATCTTGCAAGGAGAAACTCTGCCAGGAAAGAAAACATCCAAAATCTTGTTCTAAAGCTTGCACGGGGGTCTGCAAAGCGTTTGGCAAGAATGAAAGGTAGTTGTCCAAAACTCGTTCTTTTCCAATAGAATAACCATGGAAAAGGCAGGAGAGTGGTAAAGTACTGTTTTCTCTAAGTCTGAAGGCTGCCCACACTGTGCCTGTGTGCTGCAGCTTGCATCTTCGCCTTTGGGAAGCTGCCGCTCGCCGATTCTCCCGGAGGCGAAGAAGCGGCTTCTTCGCACACAGAGCATTGTGGCGAGCGCAGGGAGCTCCTGAGAGCGGTTTGTGCCGAAAGAAGCCCGGGACCGGCACTTAGCTTCGGAGAGCTGCGTATCTGCGTCTTCTGCGTGTCTTGCCGCTCTACACTCAGCAAAAAGCTTTTCCACCATATCTTGCAAGGAGAAACTCTGCCAGGAAAGAAAACATCCAAAATCTTGTTCTAAAGCTTGCACGGGGGTCTGCAAAGCGTTTGGCAAGAATGAAAGGTAGTTGTCCAAAACTCGTTCTTTTCCAATAGAATAACCATGGAAAAGGCAGGAGAGTGGTAAAGTACTGTTTTCTCTAAGTCTGAAGGCTGCCCACACTGTGCCTGTGTGCTGCAGCTTGCATCTTCGCCTTTGGGAAGCTGCCGCTCGCCGATTCTCCCGGAGGCGAAGAAGCGGCTTCTTCGCACACAGAGCATTGTGGCGAGCGCAGGGAGCTCCTGAGAGCGGTTTGTGCCGAAAGAAGCCCGGGACCGGCACTTAGCTTCGGAGAGCTGCGTATCTGCGTCTTCTGCGTGTCTTGCCGCTCTACACTCAGCAAAAAGCTTTTCCACCATATCTTGCAAGGAGAAACTCTGCCAGGAAAGAAAACATCCAAAATCTTGTTCTAAAGCTTGCACGGGGGTCTGCAAAGCGTTTGGCAAGAATGAAAGGTAGTTGTCCAAAACTCGTTCTTTTCCAATAGAATAACCATGGAAAAGGCAGGAGAGTGGTAAAGTACTGTTTTCTCTAAGTCTGAAGGCTGCCCACACTGTGCCTGTGTGCTGCAGCTTGCATCTTCGCCTTTGGGAAGCTGCCGCTCGCCGATTCTCCCGGAGGCGAAGAAGCGGCTTCTTCGCACACAGAGCATTGTGGCGAGCGCAGGGAGCTCCTGAGAGCGGTTTGTGCCGAAAGAAGCCCGGGACCGGCACTTAGCTTCGGAGAGCTGCGTATCTGCGTCTTCTGCGTGTCTTGCCGCTCTACACTCAGCAAAAAGCTTTTCCACCATATCTTGCAAGGAGAAACTCTGCCAGGAAAGAAAACATCCAAAATCTTGTTCTAAAGCTTGCACGGGGGTCTGCAAAGCGTTTGGCAAGAATGAAAGGTAGTTGTCCAAAACTCGTTCTTTTCCAATAGAATAACCATGGAAAAGGCAGGAGAGTGGTAAAGTACTGTTTTCTCTAAGTCTGAAGGCTGCCCACACTGTGCCTGTGTGCTGCAGCTTGCATCTTCGCCTTTGGGAAGCTGCCGCTCGCCGATTCTCCCGGAGGCGAAGAAGCGGCTTCTTCGCACACAGAGCATTGTGGCGAGCGCAGGGAGCTCCTGAGAGCGGTTTGTGCCGAAAGAAGCCCGGGACCGGCACTTAGCTTCGGAGAGCTGCGTATCTGCGTCTTCTGCGTGTCTTGCCGCTCTACACTCAGCAAAAAGCTTTTCCACCATATCTTGCAAGGAGAAACTCTGCCAGGAAAGAAAACATCCAAAATCTTGTTCTAAAGCTTGCACGGGGGTCTGCAAAGCGTTTGGCAAGAATGAAAGGTAGTTGTCCAAAACTCGTTCTTTTCCAATAGAATAACCATGGAAAAGGCAGGAGAGTGGTAAAGTACTGTTTTCTCTAAGTCTGAAGGCTGCCCACACTGTGCCTGTGTGCTGCAGCTTGCATCTTCGCCTTTGGGAAGCTGCCGCTCGCCGATTCTCCCGGAGGCGAAGAAGCGGCTTCTTCGCACACAGAGCATTGTGGCGAGCGCAGGGAGCTCCTGAGAGCGGTTTGTGCCGAAAGAAGCCCGGGACCGGCACTTAGCTTCGGAGAGCTGCGTATCTGCGTCTTCTGCGTGTCTTGCCGCTCTACACTCAGCAAAAAGCTTTTCCACCATATCTTGCAAGGAGAAACTCTGCCAGGAAAGAAAACATCCAAAATCTTGTTCTAAAGCTTGCACGGGGGTCTGCAAAGCGTTTGGCAAGAATGAAAGGTAGTTGTCCAAAACTCGTTCTTTTCCAATAGAATAACCATGGAAAAGGCAGGAGAGTGGTAAAGTACTGTTTTCTCTAAGTCTGAAGGCTGCCCACACTGTGCCTGTGTGCTGCAGCTTGCATCTTCGCCTTTGGGAAGCTGCCGCTCGCCGATTCTCCCGGAGGCGAAGAAGCGGCTTCTTCGCACACAGAGCATTGTGGCGAGCGCAGGGAGCTCCTGAGAGCGGTTTGTGCCGAAAGAAGCCCGGGACCGGCACTTAGCTTCGGAGAGCTGCGTATCTGCGTCTTCTGCGTGTCTTGCCGCTCTACACTCAGCAAAAAGCTTTTCCACCATATCTTGCAAGGAGAAACTCTGCCAGGAAAGAAAACATCCAAAATCTTGTTCTAAAGCTTGCACGGGGGTCTGCAAAGCGTTTGGCAAGAATGAAAGGTAGTTGTCCAAAACTCGTTCTTTTCCAATAGAATAACCATGGAAAAGGCAGGAGAGTGGTAAAGTACTGTTTTCTCTAAGTCTGAAGGCTGCCCACACTGTGCCTGTGTGCTGCAGCTTGCATCTTCGCCTTTGGGAAGCTGCCGCTCGCCGATTCTCCCGGAGGCGAAGAAGCGGCTTCTTCGCACACAGAGCATTGTGGCGAGCGCAGGGAGCTCCTGAGAGCGGTTTGTGCCGAAAGAAGCCCGGGACCGGCACTTAGCTTCGGAGAGCTGCGTATCTGCGTCTTCTGCGTGTCTTGCCGCTCTACACTCAGCAAAAAGCTTTTCCACCATATCTTGCAAGGAGAAACTCTGCCAGGAAAGAAAACATCCAAAATCTTGTTCTAAAGCTTGCACGGGGGTCTGCAAAGCGTTTGGCAAGAATGAAAGGTAGTTGTCCAAAACTCGTTCTTTTCCAATAGAATAACCATGGAAAAGGCAGGAGAGTGGTAAAGTACTGTTTTCTCTAAGTCTGAAGGCTGCCCACACTGTGCCTGTGTGCTGCAGCTTGCATCTTCGCCTTTGGGAAGCTGCCGCTCGCCGATTCTCCCGGAGGCGAAGAAGCGGCTTCTTCGCACACAGAGCATTGTGGCGAGCGCAGGGAGCTCCTGAGAGCGGTTTGTGCCGAAAGAAGCCCGGGACCGGCACTTAGCTTCGGAGAGCTGCGTATCTGCGTCTTCTGCGTGTCTTGCCGCTCTACACTCAGCAAAAAGCTTTTCCACCATATCTTGCAAGGAGAAACTCTGCCAGGAAAGAAAACATCCAAAATCTTGTTCTAAAGCTTGCACGGGGGTCTGCAAAGCGTTTGGCAAGAATGAAAGGTAGTTGTCCAAAACTCGTTCTTTTCCAATAGAATAACCATGGAAAAGGCAGGAGAGTGGTAAAGTACTGTTTTCTCTAAGTCTGAAGGCTGCCCACACTGTGCCTGTGTGCTGCAGCTTGCATCTTCGCCTTTGGGAAGCTGCCGCTCGCCGATTCTCCCGGAGGCGAAGAAGCGGCTTCTTCGCACACAGAGCATTGTGGCGAGCGCAGGGAGCTCCTGAGAGCGGTTTGTGCCGAAAGAAGCCCGGGACCGGCACTTAGCTTCGGAGAGCTGCGTATCTGCGTCTTCTGCGTGTCTTGCCGCTCTACACTCAGCAAAAAGCTTTTCCACCATATCTTGCAAGGAGAAACTCTGCCAGGAAAGAAAACATCCAAAATCTTGTTCTAAAGCTTGCACGGGGGTCTGCAAAGCGTTTGGCAAGAATGAAAGGTAGTTGTCCAAAACTCGTTCTTTTCCAATAGAATAACCATGGAAAAGGCAGGAGAGTGGTAAAGTACTGTTTTCTCTAAGTCTGAAGGCTGCCCACACTGTGCCTGTGTGCTGCAGCTTGCATCTTCGCCTTTGGGAAGCTGCCGCTCGCCGATTCTCCCGGAGGCGAAGAAGCGGCTTCTTCGCACACAGAGCATTGTGGCGAGCGCAGGGAGCTCCTGAGAGCGGTTTGTGCCGAAAGAAGCCCGGGACCGGCACTTAGCTTCGGAGAGCTGCGTATCTGCGTCTTCTGCGTGTCTTGCCGCTCTACACTCAGCAAAAAGCTTTTCCACCATATCTTGCAAGGAGAAACTCTGCCAGGAAAGAAAACATCCAAAATCTTGTTCTAAAGCTTGCACGGGGGTCTGCAAAGCGTTTGGCAAGAATGAAAGGTAGTTGTCCAAAACTCGTTCTTTTCCAATAGAATAACCATGGAAAAGGCAGGAGAGTGGTAAAGTACTGTTTTCTCTAAGTCTGAAGGCTGCCCACACTGTGCCTGTGTGCTGCAGCTTGCATCTTCGCCTTTGGGAAGCTGCCGCTCGCCGATTCTCCCGGAGGCGAAGAAGCGGCTTCTTCGCACACAGAGCATTGTGGCGAGCGCAGGGAGCTCCTGAGAGCGGTTTGTGCCGAAAGAAGCCCGGGACCGGCACTTAGCTTCGGAGAGCTGCGTATCTGCGTCTTCTGCGTGTCTTGCCGCTCTACACTCAGCAAAAAGCTTTTCCACCATATCTTGCAAGGAGAAACTCTGCCAGGAAAGAAAACATCCAAAATCTTGTTCTAAAGCTTGCACGGGGGTCTGCAAAGCGTTTGGCAAGAATGAAAGGTAGTTGTCCAAAACTCGTTCTTTTCCAATAGAATAACCATGGAAAAGGCAGGAGAGTGGTAAAGTACTGTTTTCTCTAAGTCTGAAGGCTGCCCACACTGTGCCTGTGTGCTGCAGCTTGCATCTTCGCCTTTGGGAAGCTGCCGCTCGCCGATTCTCCCGGAGGCGAAGAAGCGGCTTCTTCGCACACAGAGCATTGTGGCGAGCGCAGGGAGCTCCTGAGAGCGGTTTGTGCCGAAAGAAGCCCGGGACCGGCACTTAGCTTCGGAGAGCTGCGTATCTGCGTCTTCTGCGTGTCTTGCCGCTCTACACTCAGCAAAAAGCTTTTCCACCATATCTTGCAAGGAGAAACTCTGCCAGGAAAGAAAACATCCAAAATCTTGTTCTAAAGCTTGCACGGGGGTCTGCAAAGCGTTTGGCAAGAATGAAAGGTAGTTGTCCAAAACTCGTTCTTTTCCAATAGAATAACCATGGAAAAGGCAGGAGAGTGGTAAAGTACTGTTTTCTCTAAGTCTGAAGGCTGCCCACACTGTGCCTGTGTGCTGCAGCTTGCATCTTCGCCTTTGGGAAGCTGCCGCTCGCCGATTCTCCCGGAGGCGAAGAAGCGGCTTCTTCGCACACAGAGCATTGTGGCGAGCGCAGGGAGCTCCTGAGAGCGGTTTGTGCCGAAAGAAGCCCGGGACCGGCACTTAGCTTCGGAGAGCTGCGTATCTGCGTCTTCTGCGTGTCTTGCCGCTCTACACTCAGCAAAAAGCTTTTCCACCATATCTTGCAAGGAGAAACTCTGCCAGGAAAGAAAACATCCAAAATCTTGTTCTAAAGCTTGCACGGGGGTCTGCAAAGCGTTTGGCAAGAATGAAAGGTAGTTGTCCAAAACTCGTTCTTTTCCAATAGAATAACCATGGAAAAGGCAGGAGAGTGGTAAAGTACTGTTTTCTCTAAGTCTGAAGGCTGCCCACACTGTGCCTGTGTGCTGCAGCTTGCATCTTCGCCTTTGGGAAGCTGCCGCTCGCCGATTCTCCCGGAGGCGAAGAAGCGGCTTCTTCGCACACAGAGCATTGTGGCGAGCGCAGGGAGCTCCTGAGAGCGGTTTGTGCCGAAAGAAGCCCGGGACCGGCACTTAGCTTCGGAGAGCTGCGTATCTGCGTCTTCTGCGTGTCTTGCCGCTCTACACTCAGCAAAAAGCTTTTCCACCATATCTTGCAAGGAGAAACTCTGCCAGGAAAGAAAACATCCAAAATCTTGTTCTAAAGCTTGCACGGGGGTCTGCAAAGCGTTTGGCAAGAATGAAAGGTAGTTGTCCAAAACTCGTTCTTTTCCAATAGAATAACCATGGAAAAGGCAGGAGAGTGGTAAAGTACTGTTTTCTCTAAGTCTGAAGGCTGCCCACACTGTGCCTGTGTGCTGCAGCTTGCATCTTCGCCTTTGGGAAGCTGCCGCTCGCCGATTCTCCCGGAGGCGAAGAAGCGGCTTCTTCGCACACAGAGCATTGTGGCGAGCGCAGGGAGCTCCTGAGAGCGGTTTGTGCCGAAAGAAGCCCGGGACCGGCACTTAGCTTCGGAGAGCTGCGTATCTGCGTCTTCTGCGTGTCTTGCCGCTCTACACTCAGCAAAAAGCTTTTCCACCATATCTTGCAAGGAGAAACTCTGCCAGGAAAGAAAACATCCAAAATCTTGTTCTAAAGCTTGCACGGGGGTCTGCAAAGCGTTTGGCAAGAATGAAAGGTAGTTGTCCAAAACTCGTTCTTTTCCAATAGAATAACCATGGAAAAGGCAGGAGAGTGGTAAAGTACTGTTTTCTCTAAGTCTGAAGGCTGCCCACACTGTGCCTGTGTGCTGCAGCTTGCATCTTCGCCTTTGGGAAGCTGCCGCTCGCCGATTCTCCCGGAGGCGAAGAAGCGGCTTCTTCGCACACAGAGCATTGTGGCGAGCGCAGGGAGCTCCTGAGAGCGGTTTGTGCCGAAAGAAGCCCGGGACCGGCACTTAGCTTCGGAGAGCTGCGTATCTGCGTCTTCTGCGTGTCTTGCCGCTCTACACTCAGCAAAAAGCTTTTCCACCATATCTTGCAAGGAGAAACTCTGCCAGGAAAGAAAACATCCAAAATCTTGTTCTAAAGCTTGCACGGGGGTCTGCAAAGCGTTTGGCAAGAATGAAAGGTAGTTGTCCAAAACTCGTTCTTTTCCAATAGAATAACCATGGAAAAGGCAGGAGAGTGGTAAAGTACTGTTTTCTCTAAGTCTGAAGGCTGCCCACACTGTGCCTGTGTGCTGCAGCTTGCATCTTCGCCTTTGGGAAGCTGCCGCTCGCCGATTCTCCCGGAGGCGAAGAAGCGGCTTCTTCGCACACAGAGCATTGTGGCGAGCGCAGGGAGCTCCTGAGAGCGGTTTGTGCCGAAAGAAGCCCGGGACCGGCACTTAGCTTCGGAGAGCTGCGTATCTGCGTCTTCTGCGTGTCTTGCCGCTCTACACTCAGCAAAAAGCTTTTCCACCATATCTTGCAAGGAGAAACTCTGCCAGGAAAGAAAACATCCAAAATCTTGTTCTAAAGCTTGCACGGGGGTCTGCAAAGCGTTTGGCAAGAATGAAAGGTAGTTGTCCAAAACTCGTTCTTTTCCAATAGAATAACCATGGAAAAGGCAGGAGAGTGGTAAAGTACTGTTTTCTCTAAGTCTGAAGGCTGCCCACACTGTGCCTGTGTGCTGCAGCTTGCATCTTCGCCTTTGGGAAGCTGCCGCTCGCCGATTCTCCCGGAGGCGAAGAAGCGGCTTCTTCGCACACAGAGCATTGTGGCGAGCGCAGGGAGCTCCTGAGAGCGGTTTGTGCCGAAAGAAGCCCGGGACCGGCACTTAGCTTCGGAGAGCTGCGTATCTGCGTCTTCTGCGTGTCTTGCCGCTCTACACTCAGCAAAAAGCTTTTCCACCATATCTTGCAAGGAGAAACTCTGCCAGGAAAGAAAACATCCAAAATCTTGTTCTAAAGCTTGCACGGGGGTCTGCAAAGCGTTTGGCAAGAATGAAAGGTAGTTGTCCAAAACTCGTTCTTTTCCAATAGAATAACCATGGAAAAGGCAGGAGAGTGGTAAAGTACTGTTTTCTCTAAGTCTGAAGGCTGCCCACACTGTGCCTGTGTGCTGCAGCTTGCATCTTCGCCTTTGGGAAGCTGCCGCTCGCCGATTCTCCCGGAGGCGAAGAAGCGGCTTCTTCGCACACAGAGCATTGTGGCGAGCGCAGGGAGCTCCTGAGAGCGGTTTGTGCCGAAAGAAGCCCGGGACCGGCACTTAGCTTCGGAGAGCTGCGTATCTGCGTCTTCTGCGTGTCTTGCCGCTCTACACTCAGCAAAAAGCTTTTCCACCATATCTTGCAAGGAGAAACTCTGCCAGGAAAGAAAACATCCAAAATCTTGTTCTAAAGCTTGCACGGGGGTCTGCAAAGCGTTTGGCAAGAATGAAAGGTAGTTGTCCAAAACTCGTTCTTTTCCAATAGAATAACCATGGAAAAGGCAGGAGAGTGGTAAAGTACTGTTTTCTCTAAGTCTGAAGGCTGCCCACACTGTGCCTGTGTGCTGCAGCTTGCATCTTCGCCTTTGGGAAGCTGCCGCTCGCCGATTCTCCCGGAGGCGAAGAAGCGGCTTCTTCGCACACAGAGCATTGTGGCGAGCGCAGGGAGCTCCTGAGAGCGGTTTGTGCCGAAAGAAGCCCGGGACCGGCACTTAGCTTCGGAGAGCTGCGTATCTGCGTCTTCTGCGTGTCTTGCCGCTCTACACTCAGCAAAAAGCTTTTCCACCATATCTTGCAAGGAGAAACTCTGCCAGGAAAGAAAACATCCAAAATCTTGTTCTAAAGCTTGCACGGGGGTCTGCAAAGCGTTTGGCAAGAATGAAAGGTAGTTGTCCAAAACTCGTTCTTTTCCAATAGAATAACCATGGAAAAGGCAGGAGAGTGGTAAAGTACTGTTTTCTCTAAGTCTGAAGGCTGCCCACACTGTGCCTGTGTGCTGCAGCTTGCATCTTCGCCTTTGGGAAGCTGCCGCTCGCCGATTCTCCCGGAGGCGAAGAAGCGGCTTCTTCGCACACAGAGCATTGTGGCGAGCGCAGGGAGCTCCTGAGAGCGGTTTGTGCCGAAAGAAGCCCGGGACCGGCACTTAGCTTCGGAGAGCTGCGTATCTGCGTCTTCTGCGTGTCTTGCCGCTCTACACTCAGCAAAAAGCTTTTCCACCATATCTTGCAAGGAGAAACTCTGCCAGGAAAGAAAACATCCAAAATCTTGTTCTAAAGCTTGCACGGGGGTCTGCAAAGCGTTTGGCAAGAATGAAAGGTAGTTGTCCAAAACTCGTTCTTTTCCAATAGAATAACCATGGAAAAGGCAGGAGAGTGGTAAAGTACTGTTTTCTCTAAGTCTGAAGGCTGCCCACACTGTGCCTGTGTGCTGCAGCTTGCATCTTCGCCTTTGGGAAGCTGCCGCTCGCCGATTCTCCCGGAGGCGAAGAAGCGGCTTCTTCGCACACAGAGCATTGTGGCGAGCGCAGGGAGCTCCTGAGAGCGGTTTGTGCCGAAAGAAGCCCGGGACCGGCACTTAGCTTCGGAGAGCTGCGTATCTGCGTCTTCTGCGTGTCTTGCCGCTCTACACTCAGCAAAAAGCTTTTCCACCATATCTTGCAAGGAGAAACTCTGCCAGGAAAGAAAACATCCAAAATCTTGTTCTAAAGCTTGCACGGGGGTCTGCAAAGCGTTTGGCAAGAATGAAAGGTAGTTGTCCAAAACTCGTTCTTTTCCAATAGAATAACCATGGAAAAGGCAGGAGAGTGGTAAAGTACTGTTTTCTCTAAGTCTGAAGGCTGCCCACACTGTGCCTGTGTGCTGCAGCTTGCATCTTCGCCTTTGGGAAGCTGCCGCTCGCCGATTCTCCCGGAGGCGAAGAAGCGGCTTCTTCGCACACAGAGCATTGTGGCGAGCGCAGGGAGCTCCTGAGAGCGGTTTGTGCCGAAAGAAGCCCGGGACCGGCACTTAGCTTCGGAGAGCTGCGTATCTGCGTCTTCTGCGTGTCTTGCCGCTCTACACTCAGCAAAAAGCTTTTCCACCATATCTTGCAAGGAGAAACTCTGCCAGGAAAGAAAACATCCAAAATCTTGTTCTAAAGCTTGCACGGGGGTCTGCAAAGCGTTTGGCAAGAATGAAAGGTAGTTGTCCAAAACTCGTTCTTTTCCAATAGAATAACCATGGAAAAGGCAGGAGAGTGGTAAAGTACTGTTTTCTCTAAGTCTGAAGGCTGCCCACACTGTGCCTGTGTGCTGCAGCTTGCATCTTCGCCTTTGGGAAGCTGCCGCTCGCCGATTCTCCCGGAGGCGAAGAAGCGGCTTCTTCGCACACAGAGCATTGTGGCGAGCGCAGGGAGCTCCTGAGAGCGGTTTGTGCCGAAAGAAGCCCGGGACCGGCACTTAGCTTCGGAGAGCTGCGTATCTGCGTCTTCTGCGTGTCTTGCCGCTCTACACTCAGCAAAAAGCTTTTCCACCATATCTTGCAAGGAGAAACTCTGCCAGGAAAGAAAACATCCAAAATCTTGTTCTAAAGCTTGCACGGGGGTCTGCAAAGCGTTTGGCAAGAATGAAAGGTAGTTGTCCAAAACTCGTTCTTTTCCAATAGAATAACCATGGAAAAGGCAGGAGAGTGGTAAAGTACTGTTTTCTCTAAGTCTGAAGGCTGCCCACACTGTGCCTGTGTGCTGCAGCTTGCATCTTCGCCTTTGGGAAGCTGCCGCTCGCCGATTCTCCCGGAGGCGAAGAAGCGGCTTCTTCGCACACAGAGCATTGTGGCGAGCGCAGGGAGCTCCTGAGAGCGGTTTGTGCCGAAAGAAGCCCGGGACCGGCACTTAGCTTCGGAGAGCTGCGTATCTGCGTCTTCTGCGTGTCTTGCCGCTCTACACTCAGCAAAAAGCTTTTCCACCATATCTTGCAAGGAGAAACTCTGCCAGGAAAGAAAACATCCAAAATCTTGTTCTAAAGCTTGCACGGGGGTCTGCAAAGCGTTTGGCAAGAATGAAAGGTAGTTGTCCAAAACTCGTTCTTTTCCAATAGAATAACCATGGAAAAGGCAGGAGAGTGGTAAAGTACTGTTTTCTCTAAGTCTGAAGGCTGCCCACACTGTGCCTGTGTGCTGCAGCTTGCATCTTCGCCTTTGGGAAGCTGCCGCTCGCCGATTCTCCCGGAGGCGAAGAAGCGGCTTCTTCGCACACAGAGCATTGTGGCGAGCGCAGGGAGCTCCTGAGAGCGGTTTGTGCCGAAAGAAGCCCGGGACCGGCACTTAGCTTCGGAGAGCTGCGTATCTGCGTCTTCTGCGTGTCTTGCCGCTCTACACTCAGCAAAAAGCTTTTCCACCATATCTTGCAAGGAGAAACTCTGCCAGGAAAGAAAACATCCAAAATCTTGTTCTAAAGCTTGCACGGGGGTCTGCAAAGCGTTTGGCAAGAATGAAAGGTAGTTGTCCAAAACTCGTTCTTTTCCAATAGAATAACCATGGAAAAGGCAGGAGAGTGGTAAAGTACTGTTTTCTCTAAGTCTGAAGGCTGCCCACACTGTGCCTGTGTGCTGCAGCTTGCATCTTCGCCTTTGGGAAGCTGCCGCTCGCCGATTCTCCCGGAGGCGAAGAAGCGGCTTCTTCGCACACAGAGCATTGTGGCGAGCGCAGGGAGCTCCTGAGAGCGGTTTGTGCCGAAAGAAGCCCGGGACCGGCACTTAGCTTCGGAGAGCTGCGTATCTGCGTCTTCTGCGTGTCTTGCCGCTCTACACTCAGCAAAAAGCTTTTCCACCATATCTTGCAAGGAGAAACTCTGCCAGGAAAGAAAACATCCAAAATCTTGTTCTAAAGCTTGCACGGGGGTCTGCAAAGCGTTTGGCAAGAATGAAAGGTAGTTGTCCAAAACTCGTTCTTTTCCAATAGAATAACCATGGAAAAGGCAGGAGAGTGGTAAAGTACTGTTTTCTCTAAGTCTGAAGGCTGCCCACACTGTGCCTGTGTGCTGCAGCTTGCATCTTCGCCTTTGGGAAGCTGCCGCTCGCCGATTCTCCCGGAGGCGAAGAAGCGGCTTCTTCGCACACAGAGCATTGTGGCGAGCGCAGGGAGCTCCTGAGAGCGGTTTGTGCCGAAAGAAGCCCGGGACCGGCACTTAGCTTCGGAGAGCTGCGTATCTGCGTCTTCTGCGTGTCTTGCCGCTCTACACTCAGCAAAAAGCTTTTCCACCATATCTTGCAAGGAGAAACTCTGCCAGGAAAGAAAACATCCAAAATCTTGTTCTAAAGCTTGCACGGGGGTCTGCAAAGCGTTTGGCAAGAATGAAAGGTAGTTGTCCAAAACTCGTTCTTTTCCAATAGAATAACCATGGAAAAGGCAGGAGAGTGGTAAAGTACTGTTTTCTCTAAGTCTGAAGGCTGCCCACACTGTGCCTGTGTGCTGCAGCTTGCATCTTCGCCTTTGGGAAGCTGCCGCTCGCCGATTCTCCCGGAGGCGAAGAAGCGGCTTCTTCGCACACAGAGCATTGTGGCGAGCGCAGGGAGCTCCTGAGAGCGGTTTGTGCCGAAAGAAGCCCGGGACCGGCACTTAGCTTCGGAGAGCTGCGTATCTGCGTCTTCTGCGTGTCTTGCCGCTCTACACTCAGCAAAAAGCTTTTCCACCATATCTTGCAAGGAGAAACTCTGCCAGGAAAGAAAACATCCAAAATCTTGTTCTAAAGCTTGCACGGGGGTCTGCAAAGCGTTTGGCAAGAATGAAAGGTAGTTGTCCAAAACTCGTTCTTTTCCAATAGAATAACCATGGAAAAGGCAGGAGAGTGGTAAAGTACTGTTTTCTCTAAGTCTGAAGGCTGCCCACACTGTGCCTGTGTGCTGCAGCTTGCATCTTCGCCTTTGGGAAGCTGCCGCTCGCCGATTCTCCCGGAGGCGAAGAAGCGGCTTCTTCGCACACAGAGCATTGTGGCGAGCGCAGGGAGCTCCTGAGAGCGGTTTGTGCCGAAAGAAGCCCGGGACCGGCACTTAGCTTCGGAGAGCTGCGTATCTGCGTCTTCTGCGTGTCTTGCCGCTCTACACTCAGCAAAAAGCTTTTCCACCATATCTTGCAAGGAGAAACTCTGCCAGGAAAGAAAACATCCAAAATCTTGTTCTAAAGCTTGCACGGGGGTCTGCAAAGCGTTTGGCAAGAATGAAAGGTAGTTGTCCAAAACTCGTTCTTTTCCAATAGAATAACCATGGAAAAGGCAGGAGAGTGGTAAAGTACTGTTTTCTCTAAGTCTGAAGGCTGCCCACACTGTGCCTGTGTGCTGCAGCTTGCATCTTCGCCTTTGGGAAGCTGCCGCTCGCCGATTCTCCCGGAGGCGAAGAAGCGGCTTCTTCGCACACAGAGCATTGTGGCGAGCGCAGGGAGCTCCTGAGAGCGGTTTGTGCCGAAAGAAGCCCGGGACCGGCACTTAGCTTCGGAGAGCTGCGTATCTGCGTCTTCTGCGTGTCTTGCCGCTCTACACTCAGCAAAAAGCTTTTCCACCATATCTTGCAAGGAGAAACTCTGCCAGGAAAGAAAACATCCAAAATCTTGTTCTAAAGCTTGCACGGGGGTCTGCAAAGCGTTTGGCAAGAATGAAAGGTAGTTGTCCAAAACTCGTTCTTTTCCAATAGAATAACCATGGAAAAGGCAGGAGAGTGGTAAAGTACTGTTTTCTCTAAGTCTGAAGGCTGCCCACACTGTGCCTGTGTGCTGCAGCTTGCATCTTCGCCTTTGGGAAGCTGCCGCTCGCCGATTCTCCCGGAGGCGAAGAAGCGGCTTCTTCGCACACAGAGCATTGTGGCGAGCGCAGGGAGCTCCTGAGAGCGGTTTGTGCCGAAAGAAGCCCGGGACCGGCACTTAGCTTCGGAGAGCTGCGTATCTGCGTCTTCTGCGTGTCTTGCCGCTCTACACTCAGCAAAAAGCTTTTCCACCATATCTTGCAAGGAGAAACTCTGCCAGGAAAGAAAACATCCAAAATCTTGTTCTAAAGCTTGCACGGGGGTCTGCAAAGCGTTTGGCAAGAATGAAAGGTAGTTGTCCAAAACTCGTTCTTTTCCAATAGAATAACCATGGAAAAGGCAGGAGAGTGGTAAAGTACTGTTTTCTCTAAGTCTGAAGGCTGCCCACACTGTGCCTGTGTGCTGCAGCTTGCATCTTCGCCTTTGGGAAGCTGCCGCTCGCCGATTCTCCCGGAGGCGAAGAAGCGGCTTCTTCGCACACAGAGCATTGTGGCGAGCGCAGGGAGCTCCTGAGAGCGGTTTGTGCCGAAAGAAGCCCGGGACCGGCACTTAGCTTCGGAGAGCTGCGTATCTGCGTCTTCTGCGTGTCTTGCCGCTCTACACTCAGCAAAAAGCTTTTCCACCATATCTTGCAAGGAGAAACTCTGCCAGGAAAGAAAACATCCAAAATCTTGTTCTAAAGCTTGCACGGGGGTCTGCAAAGCGTTTGGCAAGAATGAAAGGTAGTTGTCCAAAACTCGTTCTTTTCCAATAGAATAACCATGGAAAAGGCAGGAGAGTGGTAAAGTACTGTTTTCTCTAAGTCTGAAGGCTGCCCACACTGTGCCTGTGTGCTGCAGCTTGCATCTTCGCCTTTGGGAAGCTGCCGCTCGCCGATTCTCCCGGAGGCGAAGAAGCGGCTTCTTCGCACACAGAGCATTGTGGCGAGCGCAGGGAGCTCCTGAGAGCGGTTTGTGCCGAAAGAAGCCCGGGACCGGCACTTAGCTTCGGAGAGCTGCGTATCTGCGTCTTCTGCGTGTCTTGCCGCTCTACACTCAGCAAAAAGCTTTTCCACCATATCTTGCAAGGAGAAACTCTGCCAGGAAAGAAAACATCCAAAATCTTGTTCTAAAGCTTGCACGGGGGTCTGCAAAGCGTTTGGCAAGAATGAAAGGTAGTTGTCCAAAACTCGTTCTTTTCCAATAGAATAACCATGGAAAAGGCAGGAGAGTGGTAAAGTACTGTTTTCTCTAAGTCTGAAGGCTGCCCACACTGTGCCTGTGTGCTGCAGCTTGCATCTTCGCCTTTGGGAAGCTGCCGCTCGCCGATTCTCCCGGAGGCGAAGAAGCGGCTTCTTCGCACACAGAGCATTGTGGCGAGCGCAGGGAGCTCCTGAGAGCGGTTTGTGCCGAAAGAAGCCCGGGACCGGCACTTAGCTTCGGAGAGCTGCGTATCTGCGTCTTCTGCGTGTCTTGCCGCTCTACACTCAGCAAAAAGCTTTTCCACCATATCTTGCAAGGAGAAACTCTGCCAGGAAAGAAAACATCCAAAATCTTGTTCTAAAGCTTGCACGGGGGTCTGCAAAGCGTTTGGCAAGAATGAAAGGTAGTTGTCCAAAACTCGTTCTTTTCCAATAGAATAACCATGGAAAAGGCAGGAGAGTGGTAAAGTACTGTTTTCTCTAAGTCTGAA
The DNA here is from genome assembly GCF_012460135.2 of Molothrus ater. Lineage (NCBI taxonomy): Eukaryota > Metazoa > Chordata > Aves > Passeriformes > Icteridae > Molothrus > Molothrus ater. The sequence continues at coordinate 60,730 of NW_023416729.1, read as the reverse complement.
GGCTGCCCACACTGTGCCTGTGTGCTGCAGCTTGCATCTTCGCCTTTGGGAAGCTGCCGCTCGCCGATTCTCCCGGAGGCGAAGAAGCGGCTTCTTCGCACACAGAGCATTGTGGCGAGCGCAGGGAGCTCCTGAGAGCGGTTTGTGCCGAAAGAAGCCCGGGACCGGCACTTAGCTTCGGAGAGCTGCGTATCTGCGTCTTCTGCGTGTCTTGCCGCTCTACACTCAGCAAAAAGCTTTTCCACCATATCTTGCAAGGAGAAACTCTGCCAGGAAAGAAAACATCCAAAATCTTGTTCTAAAGCTTGCACGGGGGTCTGCAAAGCGTTTGGCAAGAATGAAAGGTAGTTGTCCAAAACTCGTTCTTTTCCAATAGAATAACCATGGAAAAGGCAGGAGAGTGGTAAAGTACTGTTTTCTCTAAGTCTGAAGGCTGCCCACACTGTGCCTGTGTGCTGCAGCTTGCATCTTCGCCTTTGGGAAGCTGCCGCTCGCCGATTCTCCCGGAGGCGAAGAAGCGGCTTCTTCGCACACAGAGCATTGTGGCGAGCGCAGGGAGCTCCTGAGAGCGGTTTGTGCCGAAAGAAGCCCGGGACCGGCACTTAGCTTCGGAGAGCTGCGTATCTGCGTCTTCTGCGTGTCTTGCCGCTCTACACTCAGCAAAAAGCTTTTCCACCATATCTTGCAAGGAGAAACTCTGCCAGGAAAGAAAACATCCAAAATCTTGTTCTAAAGCTTGCACGGGGGTCTGCAAAGCGTTTGGCAAGAATGAAAGGTAGTTGTCCAAAACTCGTTCTTTTCCAATAGAATAACCATGGAAAAGGCAGGAGAGTGGTAAAGTACTGTTTTCTCTAAGTCTGAAGGCTGCCCACACTGTGCCTGTGTGCTGCAGCTTGCATCTTCGCCTTTGGGAAGCTGCCGCTCGCCGATTCTCCCGGAGGCGAAGAAGCGGCTTCTTCGCACACAGAGCATTGTGGCGAGCGCAGGGAGCTCCTGAGAGCGGTTTGTGCCGAAAGAAGCCCGGGACCGGCACTTAGCTTCGGAGAGCTGCGTATCTGCGTCTTCTGCGTGTCTTGCCGCTCTACACTCAGCAAAAAGCTTTTCCACCATATCTTGCAAGGAGAAACTCTGCCAGGAAAGAAAACATCCAAAATCTTGTTCTAAAGCTTGCACGGGGGTCTGCAAAGCGTTTGGCAAGAATGAAAGGTAGTTGTCCAAAACTCGTTCTTTTCCAATAGAATAACCATGGAAAAGGCAGGAGAGTGGTAAAGTACTGTTTTCTCTAAGTCTGAAGGCTGCCCACACTGTGCCTGTGTGCTGCAGCTTGCATCTTCGCCTTTGGGAAGCTGCCGCTCGCCGATTCTCCCGGAGGCGAAGAAGCGGCTTCTTCGCACACAGAGCATTGTGGCGAGCGCAGGGAGCTCCTGAGAGCGGTTTGTGCCGAAAGAAGCCCGGGACCGGCACTTAGCTTCGGAGAGCTGCGTATCTGCGTCTTCTGCGTGTCTTGCCGCTCTACACTCAGCAAAAAGCTTTTCCACCATATCTTGCAAGGAGAAACTCTGCCAGGAAAGAAAACATCCAAAATCTTGTTCTAAAGCTTGCACGGGGGTCTGCAAAGCGTTTGGCAAGAATGAAAGGTAGTTGTCCAAAACTCGTTCTTTTCCAATAGAATAACCATGGAAAAGGCAGGAGAGTGGTAAAGTACTGTTTTCTCTAAGTCTGAAGGCTGCCCACACTGTGCCTGTGTGCTGCAGCTTGCATCTTCGCCTTTGGGAAGCTGCCGCTCGCCGATTCTCCCGGAGGCGAAGAAGCGGCTTCTTCGCACACAGAGCATTGTGGCGAGCGCAGGGAGCTCCTGAGAGCGGTTTGTGCCGAAAGAAGCCCGGGACCGGCACTTAGCTTCGGAGAGCTGCGTATCTGCGTCTTCTGCGTGTCTTGCCGCTCTACACTCAGCAAAAAGCTTTTCCACCATATCTTGCAAGGAGAAACTCTGCCAGGAAAGAAAACATCCAAAATCTTGTTCTAAAGCTTGCACGGGGGTCTGCAAAGCGTTTGGCAAGAATGAAAGGTAGTTGTCCAAAACTCGTTCTTTTCCAATAGAATAACCATGGAAAAGGCAGGAGAGTGGTAAAGTACTGTTTTCTCTAAGTCTGAAGGCTGCCCACACTGTGCCTGTGTGCTGCAGCTTGCATCTTCGCCTTTGGGAAGCTGCCGCTCGCCGATTCTCCCGGAGGCGAAGAAGCGGCTTCTTCGCACACAGAGCATTGTGGCGAGCGCAGGGAGCTCCTGAGAGCGGTTTGTGCCGAAAGAAGCCCGGGACCGGCACTTAGCTTCGGAGAGCTGCGTATCTGCGTCTTCTGCGTGTCTTGCCGCTCTACACTCAGCAAAAAGCTTTTCCACCATATCTTGCAAGGAGAAACTCTGCCAGGAAAGAAAACATCCAAAATCTTGTTCTAAAGCTTGCACGGGGGTCTGCAAAGCGTTTGGCAAGAATGAAAGGTAGTTGTCCAAAACTCGTTCTTTTCCAATAGAATAACCATGGAAAAGGCAGGAGAGTGGTAAAGTACTGTTTTCTCTAAGTCTGAAGGCTGCCCACACTGTGCCTGTGTGCTGCAGCTTGCATCTTCGCCTTTGGGAAGCTGCCGCTCGCCGATTCTCCCGGAGGCGAAGAAGCGGCTTCTTCGCACACAGAGCATTGTGGCGAGCGCAGGGAGCTCCTGAGAGCGGTTTGTGCCGAAAGAAGCCCGGGACCGGCACTTAGCTTCGGAGAGCTGCGTATCTGCGTCTTCTGCGTGTCTTGCCGCTCTACACTCAGCAAAAAGCTTTTCCACCATATCTTGCAAGGAGAAACTCTGCCAGGAAAGAAAACATCCAAAATCTTGTTCTAAAGCTTGCACGGGGGTCTGCAAAGCGTTTGGCAAGAATGAAAGGTAGTTGTCCAAAACTCGTTCTTTTCCAATAGAATAACCATGGAAAAGGCAGGAGAGTGGTAAAGTACTGTTTTCTCTAAGTCTGAAGGCTGCCCACACTGTGCCTGTGTGCTGCAGCTTGCATCTTCGCCTTTGGGAAGCTGCCGCTCGCCGATTCTCCCGGAGGCGAAGAAGCGGCTTCTTCGCACACAGAGCATTGTGGCGAGCGCAGGGAGCTCCTGAGAGCGGTTTGTGCCGAAAGAAGCCCGGGACCGGCACTTAGCTTCGGAGAGCTGCGTATCTGCGTCTTCTGCGTGTCTTGCCGCTCTACACTCAGCAAAAAGCTTTTCCACCATATCTTGCAAGGAGAAACTCTGCCAGGAAAGAAAACATCCAAAATCTTGTTCTAAAGCTTGCACGGGGGTCTGCAAAGCGTTTGGCAAGAATGAAAGGTAGTTGTCCAAAACTCGTTCTTTTCCAATAGAATAACCATGGAAAAGGCAGGAGAGTGGTAAAGTACTGTTTTCTCTAAGTCTGAAGGCTGCCCACACTGTGCCTGTGTGCTGCAGCTTGCATCTTCGCCTTTGGGAAGCTGCCGCTCGCCGATTCTCCCGGAGGCGAAGAAGCGGCTTCTTCGCACACAGAGCATTGTGGCGAGCGCAGGGAGCTCCTGAGAGCGGTTTGTGCCGAAAGAAGCCCGGGACCGGCACTTAGCTTCGGAGAGCTGCGTATCTGCGTCTTCTGCGTGTCTTGCCGCTCTACACTCAGCAAAAAGCTTTTCCACCATATCTTGCAAGGAGAAACTCTGCCAGGAAAGAAAACATCCAAAATCTTGTTCTAAAGCTTGCACGGGGGTCTGCAAAGCGTTTGGCAAGAATGAAAGGTAGTTGTCCAAAACTCGTTCTTTTCCAATAGAATAACCATGGAAAAGGCAGGAGAGTGGTAAAGTACTGTTTTCTCTAAGTCTGAAGGCTGCCCACACTGTGCCTGTGTGCTGCAGCTTGCATCTTCGCCTTTGGGAAGCTGCCGCTCGCCGATTCTCCCGGAGGCGAAGAAGCGGCTTCTTCGCACACAGAGCATTGTGGCGAGCGCAGGGAGCTCCTGAGAGCGGTTTGTGCCGAAAGAAGCCCGGGACCGGCACTTAGCTTCGGAGAGCTGCGTATCTGCGTCTTCTGCGTGTCTTGCCGCTCTACACTCAGCAAAAAGCTTTTCCACCATATCTTGCAAGGAGAAACTCTGCCAGGAAAGAAAACATCCAAAATCTTGTTCTAAAGCTTGCACGGGGGTCTGCAAAGCGTTTGGCAAGAATGAAAGGTAGTTGTCCAAAACTCGTTCTTTTCCAATAGAATAACCATGGAAAAGGCAGGAGAGTGGTAAAGTACTGTTTTCTCTAAGTCTGAAGGCTGCCCACACTGTGCCTGTGTGCTGCAGCTTGCATCTTCGCCTTTGGGAAGCTGCCGCTCGCCGATTCTCCCGGAGGCGAAGAAGCGGCTTCTTCGCACACAGAGCATTGTGGCGAGCGCAGGGAGCTCCTGAGAGCGGTTTGTGCCGAAAGAAGCCCGGGACCGGCACTTAGCTTCGGAGAGCTGCGTATCTGCGTCTTCTGCGTGTCTTGCCGCTCTACACTCAGCAAAAAGCTTTTCCACCATATCTTGCAAGGAGAAACTCTGCCAGGAAAGAAAACATCCAAAATCTTGTTCTAAAGCTTGCACGGGGGTCTGCAAAGCGTTTGGCAAGAATGAAAGGTAGTTGTCCAAAACTCGTTCTTTTCCAATAGAATAACCATGGAAAAGGCAGGAGAGTGGTAAAGTACTGTTTTCTCTAAGTCTGAAGGCTGCCCACACTGTGCCTGTGTGCTGCAGCTTGCATCTTCGCCTTTGGGAAGCTGCCGCTCGCCGATTCTCCCGGAGGCGAAGAAGCGGCTTCTTCGCACACAGAGCATTGTGGCGAGCGCAGGGAGCTCCTGAGAGCGGTTTGTGCCGAAAGAAGCCCGGGACCGGCACTTAGCTTCGGAGAGCTGCGTATCTGCGTCTTCTGCGTGTCTTGCCGCTCTACACTCAGCAAAAAGCTTTTCCACCATATCTTGCAAGGAGAAACTCTGCCAGGAAAGAAAACATCCAAAATCTTGTTCTAAAGCTTGCACGGGGGTCTGCAAAGCGTTTGGCAAGAATGAAAGGTAGTTGTCCAAAACTCGTTCTTTTCCAATAGAATAACCATGGAAAAGGCAGGAGAGTGGTAAAGTACTGTTTTCTCTAAGTCTGAAGGCTGCCCACACTGTGCCTGTGTGCTGCAGCTTGCATCTTCGCCTTTGGGAAGCTGCCGCTCGCCGATTCTCCCGGAGGCGAAGAAGCGGCTTCTTCGCACACAGAGCATTGTGGCGAGCGCAGGGAGCTCCTGAGAGCGGTTTGTGCCGAAAGAAGCCCGGGACCGGCACTTAGCTTCGGAGAGCTGCGTATCTGCGTCTTCTGCGTGTCTTGCCGCTCTACACTCAGCAAAAAGCTTTTCCACCATATCTTGCAAGGAGAAACTCTGCCAGGAAAGAAAACATCCAAAATCTTGTTCTAAAGCTTGCACGGGGGTCTGCAAAGCGTTTGGCAAGAATGAAAGGTAGTTGTCCAAAACTCGTTCTTTTCCAATAGAATAACCATGGAAAAGGCAGGAGAGTGGTAAAGTACTGTTTTCTCTAAGTCTGAAGGCTGCCCACACTGTGCCTGTGTGCTGCAGCTTGCATCTTCGCCTTTGGGAAGCTGCCGCTCGCCGATTCTCCCGGAGGCGAAGAAGCGGCTTCTTCGCACACAGAGCATTGTGGCGAGCGCAGGGAGCTCCTGAGAGCGGTTTGTGCCGAAAGAAGCCCGGGACCGGCACTTAGCTTCGGAGAGCTGCGTATCTGCGTCTTCTGCGTGTCTTGCCGCTCTACACTCAGCAAAAAGCTTTTCCACCATATCTTGCAAGGAGAAACTCTGCCAGGAAAGAAAACATCCAAAATCTTGTTCTAAAGCTTGCACGGGGGTCTGCAAAGCGTTTGGCAAGAATGAAAGGTAGTTGTCCAAAACTCGTTCTTTTCCAATAGAATAACCATGGAAAAGGCAGGAGAGTGGTAAAGTACTGTTTTCTCTAAGTCTGAAGGCTGCCCACACTGTGCCTGTGTGCTGCAGCTTGCATCTTCGCCTTTGGGAAGCTGCCGCTCGCCGATTCTCCCGGAGGCGAAGAAGCGGCTTCTTCGCACACAGAGCATTGTGGCGAGCGCAGGGAGCTCCTGAGAGCGGTTTGTGCCGAAAGAAGCCCGGGACCGGCACTTAGCTTCGGAGAGCTGCGTATCTGCGTCTTCTGCGTGTCTTGCCGCTCTACACTCAGCAAAAAGCTTTTCCACCATATCTTGCAAGGAGAAACTCTGCCAGGAAAGAAAACATCCAAAATCTTGTTCTAAAGCTTGCACGGGGGTCTGCAAAGCGTTTGGCAAGAATGAAAGGTAGTTGTCCAAAACTCGTTCTTTTCCAATAGAATAACCATGGAAAAGGCAGGAGAGTGGTAAAGTACTGTTTTCTCTAAGTCTGAAGGCTGCCCACACTGTGCCTGTGTGCTGCAGCTTGCATCTTCGCCTTTGGGAAGCTGCCGCTCGCCGATTCTCCCGGAGGCGAAGAAGCGGCTTCTTCGCACACAGAGCATTGTGGCGAGCGCAGGGAGCTCCTGAGAGCGGTTTGTGCCGAAAGAAGCCCGGGACCGGCACTTAGCTTCGGAGAGCTGCGTATCTGCGTCTTCTGCGTGTCTTGCCGCTCTACACTCAGCAAAAAGCTTTTCCACCATATCTTGCAAGGAGAAACTCTGCCAGGAAAGAAAACATCCAAAATCTTGTTCTAAAGCTTGCACGGGGGTCTGCAAAGCGTTTGGCAAGAATGAAAGGTAGTTGTCCAAAACTCGTTCTTTTCCAATAGAATAACCATGGAAAAGGCAGGAGAGTGGTAAAGTACTGTTTTCTCTAAGTCTGAAGGCTGCCCACACTGTGCCTGTGTGCTGCAGCTTGCATCTTCGCCTTTGGGAAGCTGCCGCTCGCCGATTCTCCCGGAGGCGAAGAAGCGGCTTCTTCGCACACAGAGCATTGTGGCGAGCGCAGGGAGCTCCTGAGAGCGGTTTGTGCCGAAAGAAGCCCGGGACCGGCACTTAGCTTCGGAGAGCTGCGTATCTGCGTCTTCTGCGTGTCTTGCCGCTCTACACTCAGCAAAAAGCTTTTCCACCATATCTTGCAAGGAGAAACTCTGCCAGGAAAGAAAACATCCAAAATCTTGTTCTAAAGCTTGCACGGGGGTCTGCAAAGCGTTTGGCAAGAATGAAAGGTAGTTGTCCAAAACTCGTTCTTTTCCAATAGAATAACCATGGAAAAGGCAGGAGAGTGGTAAAGTACTGTTTTCTCTAAGTCTGAAGGCTGCCCACACTGTGCCTGTGTGCTGCAGCTTGCATCTTCGCCTTTGGGAAGCTGCCGCTCGCCGATTCTCCCGGAGGCGAAGAAGCGGCTTCTTCGCACACAGAGCATTGTGGCGAGCGCAGGGAGCTCCTGAGAGCGGTTTGTGCCGAAAGAAGCCCGGGACCGGCACTTAGCTTCGGAGAGCTGCGTATCTGCGTCTTCTGCGTGTCTTGCCGCTCTACACTCAGCAAAAAGCTTTTCCACCATATCTTGCAAGGAGAAACTCTGCCAGGAAAGAAAACATCCAAAATCTTGTTCTAAAGCTTGCACGGGGGTCTGCAAAGCGTTTGGCAAGAATGAAAGGTAGTTGTCCAAAACTCGTTCTTTTCCAATAGAATAACCATGGAAAAGGCAGGAGAGTGGTAAAGTACTGTTTTCTCTAAGTCTGAAGGCTGCCCACACTGTGCCTGTGTGCTGCAGCTTGCATCTTCGCCTTTGGGAAGCTGCCGCTCGCCGATTCTCCCGGAGGCGAAGAAGCGGCTTCTTCGCACACAGAGCATTGTGGCGAGCGCAGGGAGCTCCTGAGAGCGGTTTGTGCCGAAAGAAGCCCGGGACCGGCACTTAGCTTCGGAGAGCTGCGTATCTGCGTCTTCTGCGTGTCTTGCCGCTCTACACTCAGCAAAAAGCTTTTCCACCATATCTTGCAAGGAGAAACTCTGCCAGGAAAGAAAACATCCAAAATCTTGTTCTAAAGCTTGCACGGGGGTCTGCAAAGCGTTTGGCAAGAATGAAAGGTAGTTGTCCAAAACTCGTTCTTTTCCAATAGAATAACCATGGAAAAGGCAGGAGAGTGGTAAAGTACTGTTTTCTCTAAGTCTGAAGGCTGCCCACACTGTGCCTGTGTGCTGCAGCTTGCATCTTCGCCTTTGGGAAGCTGCCGCTCGCCGATTCTCCCGGAGGCGAAGAAGCGGCTTCTTCGCACACAGAGCATTGTGGCGAGCGCAGGGAGCTCCTGAGAGCGGTTTGTGCCGAAAGAAGCCCGGGACCGGCACTTAGCTTCGGAGAGCTGCGTATCTGCGTCTTCTGCGTGTCTTGCCGCTCTACACTCAGCAAAAAGCTTTTCCACCATATCTTGCAAGGAGAAACTCTGCCAGGAAAGAAAACATCCAAAATCTTGTTCTAAAGCTTGCACGGGGGTCTGCAAAGCGTTTGGCAAGAATGAAAGGTAGTTGTCCAAAACTCGTTCTTTTCCAATAGAATAACCATGGAAAAGGCAGGAGAGTGGTAAAGTACTGTTTTCTCTAAGTCTGAAGGCTGCCCACACTGTGCCTGTGTGCTGCAGCTTGCATCTTCGCCTTTGGGAAGCTGCCGCTCGCCGATTCTCCCGGAGGCGAAGAAGCGGCTTCTTCGCACACAGAGCATTGTGGCGAGCGCAGGGAGCTCCTGAGAGCGGTTTGTGCCGAAAGAAGCCCGGGACCGGCACTTAGCTTCGGAGAGCTGCGTATCTGCGTCTTCTGCGTGTCTTGCCGCTCTACACTCAGCAAAAAGCTTTTCCACCATATCTTGCAAGGAGAAACTCTGCCAGGAAAGAAAACATCCAAAATCTTGTTCTAAAGCTTGCACGGGGGTCTGCAAAGCGTTTGGCAAGAATGAAAGGTAGTTGTCCAAAACTCGTTCTTTTCCAATAGAATAACCATGGAAAAGGCAGGAGAGTGGTAAAGTACTGTTTTCTCTAAGTCTGAAGGCTGCCCACACTGTGCCTGTGTGCTGCAGCTTGCATCTTCGCCTTTGGGAAGCTGCCGCTCGCCGATTCTCCCGGAGGCGAAGAAGCGGCTTCTTCGCACACAGAGCATTGTGGCGAGCGCAGGGAGCTCCTGAGAGCGGTTTGTGCCGAAAGAAGCCCGGGACCGGCACTTAGCTTCGGAGAGCTGCGTATCTGCGTCTTCTGCGTGTCTTGCCGCTCTACACTCAGCAAAAAGCTTTTCCACCATATCTTGCAAGGAGAAACTCTGCCAGGAAAGAAAACATCCAAAATCTTGTTCTAAAGCTTGCACGGGGGTCTGCAAAGCGTTTGGCAAGAATGAAAGGTAGTTGTCCAAAACTCGTTCTTTTCCAATAGAATAACCATGGAAAAGGCAGGAGAGTGGTAAAGTACTGTTTTCTCTAAGTCTGAAGGCTGCCCACACTGTGCCTGTGTGCTGCAGCTTGCATCTTCGCCTTTGGGAAGCTGCCGCTCGCCGATTCTCCCGGAGGCGAAGAAGCGGCTTCTTCGCACACAGAGCATTGTGGCGAGCGCAGGGAGCTCCTGAGAGCGGTTTGTGCCGAAAGAAGCCCGGGACCGGCACTTAGCTTCGGAGAGCTGCGTATCTGCGTCTTCTGCGTGTCTTGCCGCTCTACACTCAGCAAAAAGCTTTTCCACCATATCTTGCAAGGAGAAACTCTGCCAGGAAAGAAAACATCCAAAATCTTGTTCTAAAGCTTGCACGGGGGTCTGCAAAGCGTTTGGCAAGAATGAAAGGTAGTTGTCCAAAACTCGTTCTTTTCCAATAGAATAACCATGGAAAAGGCAGGAGAGTGGTAAAGTACTGTTTTCTCTAAGTCTGAAGGCTGCCCACACTGTGCCTGTGTGCTGCAGCTTGCATCTTCGCCTTTGGGAAGCTGCCGCTCGCCGATTCTCCCGGAGGCGAAGAAGCGGCTTCTTCGCACACAGAGCATTGTGGCGAGCGCAGGGAGCTCCTGAGAGCGGTTTGTGCCGAAAGAAGCCCGGGACCGGCACTTAGCTTCGGAGAGCTGCGTATCTGCGTCTTCTGCGTGTCTTGCCGCTCTACACTCAGCAAAAAGCTTTTCCACCATATCTTGCAAGGAGAAACTCTGCCAGGAAAGAAAACATCCAAAATCTTGTTCTAAAGCTTGCACGGGGGTCTGCAAAGCGTTTGGCAAGAATGAAAGGTAGTTGTCCAAAACTCGTTCTTTTCCAATAGAATAACCATGGAAAAGGCAGGAGAGTGGTAAAGTACTGTTTTCTCTAAGTCTGAAGGCTGCCCACACTGTGCCTGTGTGCTGCAGCTTGCATCTTCGCCTTTGGGAAGCTGCCGCTCGCCGATTCTCCCGGAGGCGAAGAAGCGGCTTCTTCGCACACAGAGCATTGTGGCGAGCGCAGGGAGCTCCTGAGAGCGGTTTGTGCCGAAAGAAGCCCGGGACCGGCACTTAGCTTCGGAGAGCTGCGTATCTGCGTCTTCTGCGTGTCTTGCCGCTCTACACTCAGCAAAAAGCTTTTCCACCATATCTTGCAAGGAGAAACTCTGCCAGGAAAGAAAACATCCAAAATCTTGTTCTAAAGCTTGCACGGGGGTCTGCAAAGCGTTTGGCAAGAATGAAAGGTAGTTGTCCAAAACTCGTTCTTTTCCAATAGAATAACCATGGAAAAGGCAGGAGAGTGGTAAAGTACTGTTTTCTCTAAGTCTGAAGGCTGCCCACACTGTGCCTGTGTGCTGCAGCTTGCATCTTCGCCTTTGGGAAGCTGCCGCTCGCCGATTCTCCCGGAGGCGAAGAAGCGGCTTCTTCGCACACAGAGCATTGTGGCGAGCGCAGGGAGCTCCTGAGAGCGGTTTGTGCCGAAAGAAGCCCGGGACCGGCACTTAGCTTCGGAGAGCTGCGTATCTGCGTCTTCTGCGTGTCTTGCCGCTCTACACTCAGCAAAAAGCTTTTCCACCATATCTTGCAAGGAGAAACTCTGCCAGGAAAGAAAACATCCAAAATCTTGTTCTAAAGCTTGCACGGGGGTCTGCAAAGCGTTTGGCAAGAATGAAAGGTAGTTGTCCAAAACTCGTTCTTTTCCAATAGAATAACCATGGAAAAGGCAGGAGAGTGGTAAAGTACTGTTTTCTCTAAGTCTGAAGGCTGCCCACACTGTGCCTGTGTGCTGCAGCTTGCATCTTCGCCTTTGGGAAGCTGCCGCTCGCCGATTCTCCCGGAGGCGAAGAAGCGGCTTCTTCGCACACAGAGCATTGTGGCGAGCGCAGGGAGCTCCTGAGAGCGGTTTGTGCCGAAAGAAGCCCGGGACCGGCACTTAGCTTCGGAGAGCTGCGTATCTGCGTCTTCTGCGTGTCTTGCCGCTCTACACTCAGCAAAAAGCTTTTCCACCATATCTTGCAAGGAGAAACTCTGCCAGGAAAGAAAACATCCAAAATCTTGTTCTAAAGCTTGCACGGGGGTCTGCAAAGCGTTTGGCAAGAATGAAAGGTAGTTGTCCAAAACTCGTTCTTTTCCAATAGAATAACCATGGAAAAGGCAGGAGAGTGGTAAAGTACTGTTTTCTCTAAGTCTGAAGGCTGCCCACACTGTGCCTGTGTGCTGCAGCTTGCATCTTCGCCTTTGGGAAGCTGCCGCTCGCCGATTCTCCCGGAGGCGAAGAAGCGGCTTCTTCGCACACAGAGCATTGTGGCGAGCGCAGGGAGCTCCTGAGAGCGGTTTGTGCCGAAAGAAGCCCGGGACCGGCACTTAGCTTCGGAGAGCTGCGTATCTGCGTCTTCTGCGTGTCTTGCCGCTCTACACTCAGCAAAAAGCTTTTCCACCATATCTTGCAAGGAGAAACTCTGCCAGGAAAGAAAACATCCAAAATCTTGTTCTAAAGCTTGCACGGGGGTCTGCAAAGCGTTTGGCAAGAATGAAAGGTAGTTGTCCAAAACTCGTTCTTTTCCAATAGAATAACCATGGAAAAGGCAGGAGAGTGGTAAAGTACTGTTTTCTCTAAGTCTGAAGGCTGCCCACACTGTGCCTGTGTGCTGCAGCTTGCATCTTCGCCTTTGGGAAGCTGCCGCTCGCCGATTCTCCCGGAGGCGAAGAAGCGGCTTCTTCGCACACAGAGCATTGTGGCGAGCGCAGGGAGCTCCTGAGAGCGGTTTGTGCCGAAAGAAGCCCGGGACCGGCACTTAGCTTCGGAGAGCTGCGTATCTGCGTCTTCTGCGTGTCTTGCCGCTCTACACTCAGCAAAAAGCTTTTCCACCATATCTTGCAAGGAGAAACTCTGCCAGGAAAGAAAACATCCAAAATCTTGTTCTAAAGCTTGCACGGGGGTCTGCAAAGCGTTTGGCAAGAATGAAAGGTAGTTGTCCAAAACTCGTTCTTTTCCAATAGAATAACCATGGAAAAGGCAGGAGAGTGGTAAAGTACTGTTTTCTCTAAGTCTGAAGGCTGCCCACACTGTGCCTGTGTGCTGCAGCTTGCATCTTCGCCTTTGGGAAGCTGCCGCTCGCCGATTCTCCCGGAGGCGAAGAAGCGGCTTCTTCGCACACAGAGCATTGTGGCGAGCGCAGGGAGCTCCTGAGAGCGGTTTGTGCCGAAAGAAGCCCGGGACCGGCACTTAGCTTCGGAGAGCTGCGTATCTGCGTCTTCTGCGTGTCTTGCCGCTCTACACTCAGCAAAAAGCTTTTCCACCATATCTTGCAAGGAGAAACTCTGCCAGGAAAGAAAACATCCAAAATCTTGTTCTAAAGCTTGCACGGGGGTCTGCAAAGCGTTTGGCAAGAATGAAAGGTAGTTGTCCAAAACTCGTTCTTTTCCAATAGAATAACCATGGAAAAGGCAGGAGAGTGGTAAAGTACTGTTTTCTCTAAGTCTGAAGGCTGCCCACACTGTGCCTGTGTGCTGCAGCTTGCATCTTCGCCTTTGGGAAGCTGCCGCTCGCCGATTCTCCCGGAGGCGAAGAAGCGGCTTCTTCGCACACAGAGCATTGTGGCGAGCGCAGGGAGCTCCTGAGAGCGGTTTGTGCCGAAAGAAGCCCGGGACCGGCACTTAGCTTCGGAGAGCTGCGTATCTGCGTCTTCTGCGTGTCTTGCCGCTCTACACTCAGCAAAAAGCTTTTCCACCATATCTTGCAAGGAGAAACTCTGCCAGGAAAGAAAACATCCAAAATCTTGTTCTAAAGCTTGCACGGGGGTCTGCAAAGCGTTTGGCAAGAATGAAAGGTAGTTGTCCAAAACTCGTTCTTTTCCAATAGAATAACCATGGAAAAGGCAGGAGAGTGGTAAAGTACTGTTTTCTCTAAGTCTGAAGGCTGCCCACACTGTGCCTGTGTGCTGCAGCTTGCATCTTCGCCTTTGGGAAGCTGCCGCTCGCCGATTCTCCCGGAGGCGAAGAAGCGGCTTCTTCGCACACAGAGCATTGTGGCGAGCGCAGGGAGCTCCTGAGAGCGGTTTGTGCCGAAAGAAGCCCGGGACCGGCACTTAGCTTCGGAGAGCTGCGTATCTGCGTCTTCTGCGTGTCTTGCCGCTCTACACTCAGCAAAAAGCTTTTCCACCATATCTTGCAAGGAGAAACTCTGCCAGGAAAGAAAACATCCAAAATCTTGTTCTAAAGCTTGCACGGGGGTCTGCAAAGCGTTTGGCAAGAATGAAAGGTAGTTGTCCAAAACTCGTTCTTTTCCAATAGAATAACCATGGAAAAGGCAGGAGAGTGGTAAAGTACTGTTTTCTCTAAGTCTGAAGGCTGCCCACACTGTGCCTGTGTGCTGCAGCTTGCATCTTCGCCTTTGGGAAGCTGCCGCTCGCCGATTCTCCCGGAGGCGAAGAAGCGGCTTCTTCGCACACAGAGCATTGTGGCGAGCGCAGGGAGCTCCTGAGAGCGGTTTGTGCCGAAAGAAGCCCGGGACCGGCACTTAGCTTCGGAGAGCTGCGTATCTGCGTCTTCTGCGTGTCTTGCCGCTCTACACTCAGCAAAAAGCTTTTCCACCATATCTTGCAAGGAGAAACTCTGCCAGGAAAGAAAACATCCAAAATCTTGTTCTAAAGCTTGCACGGGGGTCTGCAAAGCGTTTGGCAAGAATGAAAGGTAGTTGTCCAAAACTCGTTCTTTTCCAATAGAATAACCATGGAAAAGGCAGGAGAGTGGTAAAGTACTGTTTTCTCTAAGTCTGAAGGCTGCCCACACTGTGCCTGTGTGCTGCAGCTTGCATCTTCGCCTTTGGGAAGCTGCCGCTCGCCGATTCTCCCGGAGGCGAAGAAGCGGCTTCTTCGCACACAGAGCATTGTGGCGAGCGCAGGGAGCTCCTGAGAGCGGTTTGTGCCGAAAGAAGCCCGGGACCGGCACTTAGCTTCGGAGAGCTGCGTATCTGCGTCTTCTGCGTGTCTTGCCGCTCTACACTCAGCAAAAAGCTTTTCCACCATATCTTGCAAGGAGAAACTCTGCCAGGAAAGAAAACATCCAAAATCTTGTTCTAAAGCTTGCACGGGGGTCTGCAAAGCGTTTGGCAAGAATGAAAGGTAGTTGTCCAAAACTCGTTCTTTTCCAATAGAATAACCATGGAAAAGGCAGGAGAGTGGTAAAGTACTGTTTTCTCTAAGTCTGAAGGCTGCCCACACTGTGCCTGTGTGCTGCAGCTTGCATCTTCGCCTTTGGGAAGCTGCCGCTCGCCGATTCTCCCGGAGGCGAAGAAGCGGCTTCTTCGCACACAGAGCATTGTGGCGAGCGCAGGGAGCTCCTGAGAGCGGTTTGTGCCGAAAGAAGCCCGGGACCGGCACTTAGCTTCGGAGAGCTGCGTATCTGCGTCTTCTGCGTGTCTTGCCGCTCTACACTCAGCAAAAAGCTTTTCCACCATATCTTGCAAGGAGAAACTCTGCCAGGAAAGAAAACATCCAAAATCTTGTTCTAAAGCTTGCACGGGGGTCTGCAAAGCGTTTGGCAAGAATGAAAGGTAGTTGTCCAAAACTCGTTCTTTTCCAATAGAATAACCATGGAAAAGGCAGGAGAGTGGTAAAGTACTGTTTTCTCTAAGTCTGAAGGCTGCCCACACTGTGCCTGTGTGCTGCAGCTTGCATCTTCGCCTTTGGGAAGCTGCCGCTCGCCGATTCTCCCGGAGGCGAAGAAGCGGCTTCTTCGCACACAGAGCATTGTGGCGAGCGCAGGGAGCTCCTGAGAGCGGTTTGTGCCGAAAGAAGCCCGGGACCGGCACTTAGCTTCGGAGAGCTGCGTATCTGCGTCTTCTGCGTGTCTTGCCGCTCTACACTCAGCAAAAAGCTTTTCCACCATATCTTGCAAGGAGAAACTCTGCCAGGAAAGAAAACATCCAAAATCTTGTTCTAAAGCTTGCACGGGGGTCTGCAAAGCGTTTGGCAAGAATGAAAGGTAGTTGTCCAAAACTCGTTCTTTTCCAATAGAATAACCATGGAAAAGGCAGGAGAGTGGTAAAGTACTGTTTTCTCTAAGTCTGAAGGCTGCCCACACTGTGCCTGTGTGCTGCAGCTTGCATCTTCGCCTTTGGGAAGCTGCCGCTCGCCGATTCTCCCGGAGGCGAAGAAGCGGCTTCTTCGCACACAGAGCATTGTGGCGAGCGCAGGGAGCTCCTGAGAGCGGTTTGTGCCGAAAGAAGCCCGGGACCGGCACTTAGCTTCGGAGAGCTGCGTATCTGCGTCTTCTGCGTGTCTTGCCGCTCTACACTCAGCAAAAAGCTTTTCCACCATATCTTGCAAGGAGAAACTCTGCCAGGAAAGAAAACATCCAAAATCTTGTTCTAAAGCTTGCACGGGGGTCTGCAAAGCGTTTGGCAAGAATGAAAGGTAGTTGTCCAAAACTCGTTCTTTTCCAATAGAATAACCATGGAAAAGGCAGGAGAGTGGTAAAGTACTGTTTTCTCTAAGTCTGAAGGCTGCCCACACTGTGCCTGTGTGCTGCAGCTTGCATCTTCGCCTTTGGGAAGCTGCCGCTCGCCGATTCTCCCGGAGGCGAAGAAGCGGCTTCTTCGCACACAGAGCATTGTGGCGAGCGCAGGGAGCTCCTGAGAGCGGTTTGTGCCGAAAGAAGCCCGGGACCGGCACTTAGCTTCGGAGAGCTGCGTATCTGCGTCTTCTGCGTGTCTTGCCGCTCTACACTCAGCAAAAAGCTTTTCCACCATATCTTGCAAGGAGAAACTCTGCCAGGAAAGAAAACATCCAAAATCTTGTTCTAAAGCTTGCACGGGGGTCTGCAAAGCGTTTGGCAAGAATGAAAGGTAGTTGTCCAAAACTCGTTCTTTTCCAATAGAATAACCATGGAAAAGGCAGGAGAGTGGTAAAGTACTGTTTTCTCTAAGTCTGAAGGCTGCCCACACTGTGCCTGTGTGCTGCAGCTTGCATCTTCGCCTTTGGGAAGCTGCCGCTCGCCGATTCTCCCGGAGGCGAAGAAGCGGCTTCTTCGCACACAGAGCATTGTGGCGAGCGCAGGGAGCTCCTGAGAGCGGTTTGTGCCGAAAGAAGCCCGGGACCGGCACTTAGCTTCGGAGAGCTGCGTATCTGCGTCTTCTGCGTGTCTTGCCGCTCTACACTCAGCAAAAAGCTTTTCCACCATATCTTGCAAGGAGAAACTCTGCCAGGAAAGAAAACATCCAAAATCTTGTTCTAAAGCTTGCACGGGGGTCTGCAAAGCGTTTGGCAAGAATGAAAGGTAGTTGTCCAAAACTCGTTCTTTTCCAATAGAATAACCATGGAAAAGGCAGGAGAGTGGTAAAGTACTGTTTTCTCTAAGTCTGAAGGCTGCCCACACTGTGCCTGTGTGCTGCAGCTTGCATCTTCGCCTTTGGGAAGCTGCCGCTCGCCGATTCTCCCGGAGGCGAAGAAGCGGCTTCTTCGCACACAGAGCATTGTGGCGAGCGCAGGGAGCTCCTGAGAGCGGTTTGTGCCGAAAGAAGCCCGGGACCGGCACTTAGCTTCGGAGAGCTGCGTATCTGCGTCTTCTGCGTGTCTTGCCGCTCTACACTCAGCAAAAAGCTTTTCCACCATATCTTGCAAGGAGAAACTCTGCCAGGAAAGAAAACATCCAAAATCTTGTTCTAAAGCTTGCACGGGGGTCTGCAAAGCGTTTGGCAAGAATGAAAGGTAGTTGTCCAAAACTCGTTCTTTTCCAATAGAATAACCATGGAAAAGGCAGGAGAGTGGTAAAGTACTGTTTTCTCTAAGTCTGAAGGCTGCCCACACTGTGCCTGTGTGCTGCAGCTTGCATCTTCGCCTTTGGGAAGCTGCCGCTCGCCGATTCTCCCGGAGGCGAAGAAGCGGCTTCTTCGCACACAGAGCATTGTGGCGAGCGCAGGGAGCTCCTGAGAGCGGTTTGTGCCGAAAGAAGCCCGGGACCGGCACTTAGCTTCGGAGAGCTGCGTATCTGCGTCTTCTGCGTGTCTTGCCGCTCTACACTCAGCAAAAAGCTTTTCCACCATATCTTGCAAGGAGAAACTCTGCCAGGAAAGAAAACATCCAAAATCTTGTTCTAAAGCTTGCACGGGGGTCTGCAAAGCGTTTGGCAAGAATGAAAGGTAGTTGTCCAAAACTCGTTCTTTTCCAATAGAATAACCATGGAAAAGGCAGGAGAGTGGTAAAGTACTGTTTTCTCTAAGTCTGAAGGCTGCCCACACTGTGCCTGTGTGCTGCAGCTTGCATCTTCGCCTTTGGGAAGCTGCCGCTCGCCGATTCTCCCGGAGGCGAAGAAGCGGCTTCTTCGCACACAGAGCATTGTGGCGAGCGCAGGGAGCTCCTGAGAGCGGTTTGTGCCGAAAGAAGCCCGGGACCGGCACTTAGCTTCGGAGAGCTGCGTATCTGCGTCTTCTGCGTGTCTTGCCGCTCTACACTCAGCAAAAAGCTTTTCCACCATATCTTGCAAGGAGAAACTCTGCCAGGAAAGAAAACATCCAAAATCTTGTTCTAAAGCTTGCACGGGGGTCTGCAAAGCGTTTGGCAAGAATGAAAGGTAGTTGTCCAAAACTCGTTCTTTTCCAATAGAATAACCATGGAAAAGGCAGGAGAGTGGTAAAGTACTGTTTTCTCTAAGTCTGAAGGCTGCCCACACTGTGCCTGTGTGCTGCAGCTTGCATCTTCGCCTTTGGGAAGCTGCCGCTCGCCGATTCTCCCGGAGGCGAAGAAGCGGCTTCTTCGCACACAGAGCATTGTGGCGAGCGCAGGGAGCTCCTGAGAGCGGTTTGTGCCGAAAGAAGCCCGGGACCGGCACTTAGCTTCGGAGAGCTGCGTATCTGCGTCTTCTGCGTGTCTTGCCGCTCTACACTCAGCAAAAAGCTTTTCCACCATATCTTGCAAGGAGAAACTCTGCCAGGAAAGAAAACATCCAAAATCTTGTTCTAAAGCTTGCACGGGGGTCTGCAAAGCGTTTGGCAAGAATGAAAGGTAGTTGTCCAAAACTCGTTCTTTTCCAATAGAATAACCATGGAAAAGGCAGGAGAGTGGTAAAGTACTGTTTTCTCTAAGTCTGAAGGCTGCCCACACTGTGCCTGTGTGCTGCAGCTTGCATCTTCGCCTTTGGGAAGCTGCCGCTCGCCGATTCTCCCGGAGGCGAAGAAGCGGCTTCTTCGCACACAGAGCATTGTGGCGAGCGCAGGGAGCTCCTGAGAGCGGTTTGTGCCGAAAGAAGCCCGGGACCGGCACTTAGCTTCGGAGAGCTGCGTATCTGCGTCTTCTGCGTGTCTTGCCGCTCTACACTCAGCAAAAAGCTTTTCCACCATATCTTGCAAGGAGAAACTCTGCCAGGAAAGAAAACATCCAAAATCTTGTTCTAAAGCTTGCACGGGGGTCTGCAAAGCGTTTGGCAAGAATGAAAGGTAGTTGTCCAAAACTCGTTCTTTTCCAATAGAATAACCATGGAAAAGGCAGGAGAGTGGTAAAGTACTGTTTTCTCTAAGTCTGAAGGCTGCCCACACTGTGCCTGTGTGCTGCAGCTTGCATCTTCGCCTTTGGGAAGCTGCCGCTCGCCGATTCTCCCGGAGGCGAAGAAGCGGCTTCTTCGCACACAGAGCATTGTGGCGAGCGCAGGGAGCTCCTGAGAGCGGTTTGTGCCGAAAGAAGCCCGGGACCGGCACTTAGCTTCGGAGAGCTGCGTATCTGCGTCTTCTGCGTGTCTTGCCGCTCTACACTCAGCAAAAAGCTTTTCCACCATATCTTGCAAGGAGAAACTCTGCCAGGAAAGAAAACATCCAAAATCTTGTTCTAAAGCTTGCACGGGGGTCTGCAAAGCGTTTGGCAAGAATGAAAGGTAGTTGTCCAAAACTCGTTCTTTTCCAATAGAATAACCATGGAAAAGGCAGGAGAGTGGTAAAGTACTGTTTTCTCTAAGTCTGAAGGCTGCCCACACTGTGCCTGTGTGCTGCAGCTTGCATCTTCGCCTTTGGGAAGCTGCCGCTCGCCGATTCTCCCGGAGGCGAAGAAGCGGCTTCTTCGCACACAGAGCATTGTGGCGAGCGCAGGGAGCTCCTGAGAGCGGTTTGTGCCGAAAGAAGCCCGGGACCGGCACTTAGCTTCGGAGAGCTGCGTATCTGCGTCTTCTGCGTGTCTTGCCGCTCTACACTCAGCAAAAAGCTTTTCCACCATATCTTGCAAGGAGAAACTCTGCCAGGAAAGAAAACATCCAAAATCTTGTTCTAAAGCTTGCACGGGGGTCTGCAAAGCGTTTGGCAAGAATGAAAGGTAGTTGTCCAAAACTCGTTCTTTTCCAATAGAATAACCATGGAAAAGGCAGGAGAGTGGTAAAGTACTGTTTTCTCTAAGTCTGAAGGCTGCCCACACTGTGCCTGTGTGCTGCAGCTTGCATCTTCGCCTTTGGGAAGCTGCCGCTCGCCGATTCTCCCGGAGGCGAAGAAGCGGCTTCTTCGCACACAGAGCATTGTGGCGAGCGCAGGGAGCTCCTGAGAGCGGTTTGTGCCGAAAGAAGCCCGGGACCGGCACTTAGCTTCGGAGAGCTGCGTATCTGCGTCTTCTGCGTGTCTTGCCGCTCTACACTCAGCAAAAAGCTTTTCCACCATATCTTGCAAGGAGAAACTCTGCCAGGAAAGAAAACATCCAAAATCTTGTTCTAAAGCTTGCACGGGGGTCTGCAAAGCGTTTGGCAAGAATGAAAGGTAGTTGTCCAAAACTCGTTCTTTTCCAATAGAATAACCATGGAAAAGGCAGGAGAGTGGTAAAGTACTGTTTTCTCTAAGTCTGAAGGCTGCCCACACTGTGCCTGTGTGCTGCAGCTTGCATCTTCGCCTTTGGGAAGCTGCCGCTCGCCGATTCTCCCGGAGGCGAAGAAGCGGCTTCTTCGCACACAGAGCATTGTGGCGAGCGCAGGGAGCTCCTGAGAGCGGTTTGTGCCGAAAGAAGCCCGGGACCGGCACTTAGCTTCGGAGAGCTGCGTATCTGCGTCTTCTGCGTGTCTTGCCGCTCTACACTCAGCAAAAAGCTTTTCCACCATATCTTGCAAGGAGAAACTCTGCCAGGAAAGAAAACATCCAAAATCTTGTTCTAAAGCTTGCACGGGGGTCTGCAAAGCGTTTGGCAAGAATGAAAGGTAGTTGTCCAAAACTCGTTCTTTTCCAATAGAATAACCATGGAAAAGGCAGGAGAGTGGTAAAGTACTGTTTTCTCTAAGTCTGAAGGCTGCCCACACTGTGCCTGTGTGCTGCAGCTTGCATCTTCGCCTTTGGGAAGCTGCCGCTCGCCGATTCTCCCGGAGGCGAAGAAGCGGCTTCTTCGCACACAGAGCATTGTGGCGAGCGCAGGGAGCTCCTGAGAGCGGTTTGTGCCGAAAGAAGCCCGGGACCGGCACTTAGCTTCGGAGAGCTGCGTATCTGCGTCTTCTGCGTGTCTTGCCGCTCTACACTCAGCAAAAAGCTTTTCCACCATATCTTGCAAGGAGAAACTCTGCCAGGAAAGAAAACATCCAAAATCTTGTTCTAAAGCTTGCACGGGGGTCTGCAAAGCGTTTGGCAAGAATGAAAGGTAGTTGTCCAAAACTCGTTCTTTTCCAATAGAATAACCATGGAAAAGGCAGGAGAGTGGTAAAGTACTGTTTTCTCTAAGTCTGAAGGCTGCCCACACTGTGCCTGTGTGCTGCAGCTTGCATCTTCGCCTTTGGGAAGCTGCCGCTCGCCGATTCTCCCGGAGGCGAAGAAGCGGCTTCTTCGCACACAGAGCATTGTGGCGAGCGCAGGGAGCTCCTGAGAGCGGTTTGTGCCGAAAGAAGCCCGGGACCGGCACTTAGCTTCGGAGAGCTGCGTATCTGCGTCTTCTGCGTGTCTTGCCGCTCTACACTCAGCAAAAAGCTTTTCCACCATATCTTGCAAGGAGAAACTCTGCCAGGAAAGAAAACATCCAAAATCTTGTTCTAAAGCTTGCACGGGGGTCTGCAAAGCGTTTGGCAAGAATGAAAGGTAGTTGTCCAAAACTCGTTCTTTTCCAATAGAATAACCATGGAAAAGGCAGGAGAGTGGTAAAGTACTGTTTTCTCTAAGTCTGAAGGCTGCCCACACTGTGCCTGTGTGCTGCAGCTTGCATCTTCGCCTTTGGGAAGCTGCCGCTCGCCGATTCTCCCGGAGGCGAAGAAGCGGCTTCTTCGCACACAGAGCATTGTGGCGAGCGCAGGGAGCTCCTGAGAGCGGTTTGTGCCGAAAGAAGCCCGGGACCGGCACTTAGCTTCGGAGAGCTGCGTA
Organism: Molothrus ater; assembly: GCF_012460135.2. Taxonomy (NCBI): domain Eukaryota; kingdom Metazoa; phylum Chordata; class Aves; order Passeriformes; family Icteridae; genus Molothrus; species Molothrus ater. The sequence goes on along the minus strand of NW_023416729.1, from coordinate 38,988 downwards.
TCTGCGTCTTCTGCGTGTCTTGCCGCTCTACACTCAGCAAAAAGCTTTTCCACCATATCTTGCAAGGAGAAACTCTGCCAGGAAAGAAAACATCCAAAATCTTGTTCTAAAGCTTGCACGGGGGTCTGCAAAGCGTTTGGCAAGAATGAAAGGTAGTTGTCCAAAACTCGTTCTTTTCCAATAGAATAACCATGGAAAAGGCAGGAGAGTGGTAAAGTACTGTTTTCTCTAAGTCTGAAGGCTGCCCACACTGTGCCTGTGTGCTGCAGCTTGCATCTTCGCCTTTGGGAAGCTGCCGCTCGCCGATTCTCCCGGAGGCGAAGAAGCGGCTTCTTCGCACACAGAGCATTGTGGCGAGCGCAGGGAGCTCCTGAGAGCGGTTTGTGCCGAAAGAAGCCCGGGACCGGCACTTAGCTTCGGAGAGCTGCGTATCTGCGTCTTCTGCGTGTCTTGCCGCTCTACACTCAGCAAAAAGCTTTTCCACCATATCTTGCAAGGAGAAACTCTGCCAGGAAAGAAAACATCCAAAATCTTGTTCTAAAGCTTGCACGGGGGTCTGCAAAGCGTTTGGCAAGAATGAAAGGTAGTTGTCCAAAACTCGTTCTTTTCCAATAGAATAACCATGGAAAAGGCAGGAGAGTGGTAAAGTACTGTTTTCTCTAAGTCTGAAGGCTGCCCACACTGTGCCTGTGTGCTGCAGCTTGCATCTTCGCCTTTGGGAAGCTGCCGCTCGCCGATTCTCCCGGAGGCGAAGAAGCGGCTTCTTCGCACACAGAGCATTGTGGCGAGCGCAGGGAGCTCCTGAGAGCGGTTTGTGCCGAAAGAAGCCCGGGACCGGCACTTAGCTTCGGAGAGCTGCGTATCTGCGTCTTCTGCGTGTCTTGCCGCTCTACACTCAGCAAAAAGCTTTTCCACCATATCTTGCAAGGAGAAACTCTGCCAGGAAAGAAAACATCCAAAATCTTGTTCTAAAGCTTGCACGGGGGTCTGCAAAGCGTTTGGCAAGAATGAAAGGTAGTTGTCCAAAACTCGTTCTTTTCCAATAGAATAACCATGGAAAAGGCAGGAGAGTGGTAAAGTACTGTTTTCTCTAAGTCTGAAGGCTGCCCACACTGTGCCTGTGTGCTGCAGCTTGCATCTTCGCCTTTGGGAAGCTGCCGCTCGCCGATTCTCCCGGAGGCGAAGAAGCGGCTTCTTCGCACACAGAGCATTGTGGCGAGCGCAGGGAGCTCCTGAGAGCGGTTTGTGCCGAAAGAAGCCCGGGACCGGCACTTAGCTTCGGAGAGCTGCGTATCTGCGTCTTCTGCGTGTCTTGCCGCTCTACACTCAGCAAAAAGCTTTTCCACCATATCTTGCAAGGAGAAACTCTGCCAGGAAAGAAAACATCCAAAATCTTGTTCTAAAGCTTGCACGGGGGTCTGCAAAGCGTTTGGCAAGAATGAAAGGTAGTTGTCCAAAACTCGTTCTTTTCCAATAGAATAACCATGGAAAAGGCAGGAGAGTGGTAAAGTACTGTTTTCTCTAAGTCTGAAGGCTGCCCACACTGTGCCTGTGTGCTGCAGCTTGCATCTTCGCCTTTGGGAAGCTGCCGCTCGCCGATTCTCCCGGAGGCGAAGAAGCGGCTTCTTCGCACACAGAGCATTGTGGCGAGCGCAGGGAGCTCCTGAGAGCGGTTTGTGCCGAAAGAAGCCCGGGACCGGCACTTAGCTTCGGAGAGCTGCGTATCTGCGTCTTCTGCGTGTCTTGCCGCTCTACACTCAGCAAAAAGCTTTTCCACCATATCTTGCAAGGAGAAACTCTGCCAGGAAAGAAAACATCCAAAATCTTGTTCTAAAGCTTGCACGGGGGTCTGCAAAGCGTTTGGCAAGAATGAAAGGTAGTTGTCCAAAACTCGTTCTTTTCCAATAGAATAACCATGGAAAAGGCAGGAGAGTGGTAAAGTACTGTTTTCTCTAAGTCTGAAGGCTGCCCACACTGTGCCTGTGTGCTGCAGCTTGCATCTTCGCCTTTGGGAAGCTGCCGCTCGCCGATTCTCCCGGAGGCGAAGAAGCGGCTTCTTCGCACACAGAGCATTGTGGCGAGCGCAGGGAGCTCCTGAGAGCGGTTTGTGCCGAAAGAAGCCCGGGACCGGCACTTAGCTTCGGAGAGCTGCGTATCTGCGTCTTCTGCGTGTCTTGCCGCTCTACACTCAGCAAAAAGCTTTTCCACCATATCTTGCAAGGAGAAACTCTGCCAGGAAAGAAAACATCCAAAATCTTGTTCTAAAGCTTGCACGGGGGTCTGCAAAGCGTTTGGCAAGAATGAAAGGTAGTTGTCCAAAACTCGTTCTTTTCCAATAGAATAACCATGGAAAAGGCAGGAGAGTGGTAAAGTACTGTTTTCTCTAAGTCTGAAGGCTGCCCACACTGTGCCTGTGTGCTGCAGCTTGCATCTTCGCCTTTGGGAAGCTGCCGCTCGCCGATTCTCCCGGAGGCGAAGAAGCGGCTTCTTCGCACACAGAGCATTGTGGCGAGCGCAGGGAGCTCCTGAGAGCGGTTTGTGCCGAAAGAAGCCCGGGACCGGCACTTAGCTTCGGAGAGCTGCGTATCTGCGTCTTCTGCGTGTCTTGCCGCTCTACACTCAGCAAAAAGCTTTTCCACCATATCTTGCAAGGAGAAACTCTGCCAGGAAAGAAAACATCCAAAATCTTGTTCTAAAGCTTGCACGGGGGTCTGCAAAGCGTTTGGCAAGAATGAAAGGTAGTTGTCCAAAACTCGTTCTTTTCCAATAGAATAACCATGGAAAAGGCAGGAGAGTGGTAAAGTACTGTTTTCTCTAAGTCTGAAGGCTGCCCACACTGTGCCTGTGTGCTGCAGCTTGCATCTTCGCCTTTGGGAAGCTGCCGCTCGCCGATTCTCCCGGAGGCGAAGAAGCGGCTTCTTCGCACACAGAGCATTGTGGCGAGCGCAGGGAGCTCCTGAGAGCGGTTTGTGCCGAAAGAAGCCCGGGACCGGCACTTAGCTTCGGAGAGCTGCGTATCTGCGTCTTCTGCGTGTCTTGCCGCTCTACACTCAGCAAAAAGCTTTTCCACCATATCTTGCAAGGAGAAACTCTGCCAGGAAAGAAAACATCCAAAATCTTGTTCTAAAGCTTGCACGGGGGTCTGCAAAGCGTTTGGCAAGAATGAAAGGTAGTTGTCCAAAACTCGTTCTTTTCCAATAGAATAACCATGGAAAAGGCAGGAGAGTGGTAAAGTACTGTTTTCTCTAAGTCTGAAGGCTGCCCACACTGTGCCTGTGTGCTGCAGCTTGCATCTTCGCCTTTGGGAAGCTGCCGCTCGCCGATTCTCCCGGAGGCGAAGAAGCGGCTTCTTCGCACACAGAGCATTGTGGCGAGCGCAGGGAGCTCCTGAGAGCGGTTTGTGCCGAAAGAAGCCCGGGACCGGCACTTAGCTTCGGAGAGCTGCGTATCTGCGTCTTCTGCGTGTCTTGCCGCTCTACACTCAGCAAAAAGCTTTTCCACCATATCTTGCAAGGAGAAACTCTGCCAGGAAAGAAAACATCCAAAATCTTGTTCTAAAGCTTGCACGGGGGTCTGCAAAGCGTTTGGCAAGAATGAAAGGTAGTTGTCCAAAACTCGTTCTTTTCCAATAGAATAACCATGGAAAAGGCAGGAGAGTGGTAAAGTACTGTTTTCTCTAAGTCTGAAGGCTGCCCACACTGTGCCTGTGTGCTGCAGCTTGCATCTTCGCCTTTGGGAAGCTGCCGCTCGCCGATTCTCCCGGAGGCGAAGAAGCGGCTTCTTCGCACACAGAGCATTGTGGCGAGCGCAGGGAGCTCCTGAGAGCGGTTTGTGCCGAAAGAAGCCCGGGACCGGCACTTAGCTTCGGAGAGCTGCGTATCTGCGTCTTCTGCGTGTCTTGCCGCTCTACACTCAGCAAAAAGCTTTTCCACCATATCTTGCAAGGAGAAACTCTGCCAGGAAAGAAAACATCCAAAATCTTGTTCTAAAGCTTGCACGGGGGTCTGCAAAGCGTTTGGCAAGAATGAAAGGTAGTTGTCCAAAACTCGTTCTTTTCCAATAGAATAACCATGGAAAAGGCAGGAGAGTGGTAAAGTACTGTTTTCTCTAAGTCTGAAGGCTGCCCACACTGTGCCTGTGTGCTGCAGCTTGCATCTTCGCCTTTGGGAAGCTGCCGCTCGCCGATTCTCCCGGAGGCGAAGAAGCGGCTTCTTCGCACACAGAGCATTGTGGCGAGCGCAGGGAGCTCCTGAGAGCGGTTTGTGCCGAAAGAAGCCCGGGACCGGCACTTAGCTTCGGAGAGCTGCGTATCTGCGTCTTCTGCGTGTCTTGCCGCTCTACACTCAGCAAAAAGCTTTTCCACCATATCTTGCAAGGAGAAACTCTGCCAGGAAAGAAAACATCCAAAATCTTGTTCTAAAGCTTGCACGGGGGTCTGCAAAGCGTTTGGCAAGAATGAAAGGTAGTTGTCCAAAACTCGTTCTTTTCCAATAGAATAACCATGGAAAAGGCAGGAGAGTGGTAAAGTACTGTTTTCTCTAAGTCTGAAGGCTGCCCACACTGTGCCTGTGTGCTGCAGCTTGCATCTTCGCCTTTGGGAAGCTGCCGCTCGCCGATTCTCCCGGAGGCGAAGAAGCGGCTTCTTCGCACACAGAGCATTGTGGCGAGCGCAGGGAGCTCCTGAGAGCGGTTTGTGCCGAAAGAAGCCCGGGACCGGCACTTAGCTTCGGAGAGCTGCGTATCTGCGTCTTCTGCGTGTCTTGCCGCTCTACACTCAGCAAAAAGCTTTTCCACCATATCTTGCAAGGAGAAACTCTGCCAGGAAAGAAAACATCCAAAATCTTGTTCTAAAGCTTGCACGGGGGTCTGCAAAGCGTTTGGCAAGAATGAAAGGTAGTTGTCCAAAACTCGTTCTTTTCCAATAGAATAACCATGGAAAAGGCAGGAGAGTGGTAAAGTACTGTTTTCTCTAAGTCTGAAGGCTGCCCACACTGTGCCTGTGTGCTGCAGCTTGCATCTTCGCCTTTGGGAAGCTGCCGCTCGCCGATTCTCCCGGAGGCGAAGAAGCGGCTTCTTCGCACACAGAGCATTGTGGCGAGCGCAGGGAGCTCCTGAGAGCGGTTTGTGCCGAAAGAAGCCCGGGACCGGCACTTAGCTTCGGAGAGCTGCGTATCTGCGTCTTCTGCGTGTCTTGCCGCTCTACACTCAGCAAAAAGCTTTTCCACCATATCTTGCAAGGAGAAACTCTGCCAGGAAAGAAAACATCCAAAATCTTGTTCTAAAGCTTGCACGGGGGTCTGCAAAGCGTTTGGCAAGAATGAAAGGTAGTTGTCCAAAACTCGTTCTTTTCCAATAGAATAACCATGGAAAAGGCAGGAGAGTGGTAAAGTACTGTTTTCTCTAAGTCTGAAGGCTGCCCACACTGTGCCTGTGTGCTGCAGCTTGCATCTTCGCCTTTGGGAAGCTGCCGCTCGCCGATTCTCCCGGAGGCGAAGAAGCGGCTTCTTCGCACACAGAGCATTGTGGCGAGCGCAGGGAGCTCCTGAGAGCGGTTTGTGCCGAAAGAAGCCCGGGACCGGCACTTAGCTTCGGAGAGCTGCGTATCTGCGTCTTCTGCGTGTCTTGCCGCTCTACACTCAGCAAAAAGCTTTTCCACCATATCTTGCAAGGAGAAACTCTGCCAGGAAAGAAAACATCCAAAATCTTGTTCTAAAGCTTGCACGGGGGTCTGCAAAGCGTTTGGCAAGAATGAAAGGTAGTTGTCCAAAACTCGTTCTTTTCCAATAGAATAACCATGGAAAAGGCAGGAGAGTGGTAAAGTACTGTTTTCTCTAAGTCTGAAGGCTGCCCACACTGTGCCTGTGTGCTGCAGCTTGCATCTTCGCCTTTGGGAAGCTGCCGCTCGCCGATTCTCCCGGAGGCGAAGAAGCGGCTTCTTCGCACACAGAGCATTGTGGCGAGCGCAGGGAGCTCCTGAGAGCGGTTTGTGCCGAAAGAAGCCCGGGACCGGCACTTAGCTTCGGAGAGCTGCGTATCTGCGTCTTCTGCGTGTCTTGCCGCTCTACACTCAGCAAAAAGCTTTTCCACCATATCTTGCAAGGAGAAACTCTGCCAGGAAAGAAAACATCCAAAATCTTGTTCTAAAGCTTGCACGGGGGTCTGCAAAGCGTTTGGCAAGAATGAAAGGTAGTTGTCCAAAACTCGTTCTTTTCCAATAGAATAACCATGGAAAAGGCAGGAGAGTGGTAAAGTACTGTTTTCTCTAAGTCTGAAGGCTGCCCACACTGTGCCTGTGTGCTGCAGCTTGCATCTTCGCCTTTGGGAAGCTGCCGCTCGCCGATTCTCCCGGAGGCGAAGAAGCGGCTTCTTCGCACACAGAGCATTGTGGCGAGCGCAGGGAGCTCCTGAGAGCGGTTTGTGCCGAAAGAAGCCCGGGACCGGCACTTAGCTTCGGAGAGCTGCGTATCTGCGTCTTCTGCGTGTCTTGCCGCTCTACACTCAGCAAAAAGCTTTTCCACCATATCTTGCAAGGAGAAACTCTGCCAGGAAAGAAAACATCCAAAATCTTGTTCTAAAGCTTGCACGGGGGTCTGCAAAGCGTTTGGCAAGAATGAAAGGTAGTTGTCCAAAACTCGTTCTTTTCCAATAGAATAACCATGGAAAAGGCAGGAGAGTGGTAAAGTACTGTTTTCTCTAAGTCTGAAGGCTGCCCACACTGTGCCTGTGTGCTGCAGCTTGCATCTTCGCCTTTGGGAAGCTGCCGCTCGCCGATTCTCCCGGAGGCGAAGAAGCGGCTTCTTCGCACACAGAGCATTGTGGCGAGCGCAGGGAGCTCCTGAGAGCGGTTTGTGCCGAAAGAAGCCCGGGACCGGCACTTAGCTTCGGAGAGCTGCGTATCTGCGTCTTCTGCGTGTCTTGCCGCTCTACACTCAGCAAAAAGCTTTTCCACCATATCTTGCAAGGAGAAACTCTGCCAGGAAAGAAAACATCCAAAATCTTGTTCTAAAGCTTGCACGGGGGTCTGCAAAGCGTTTGGCAAGAATGAAAGGTAGTTGTCCAAAACTCGTTCTTTTCCAATAGAATAACCATGGAAAAGGCAGGAGAGTGGTAAAGTACTGTTTTCTCTAAGTCTGAAGGCTGCCCACACTGTGCCTGTGTGCTGCAGCTTGCATCTTCGCCTTTGGGAAGCTGCCGCTCGCCGATTCTCCCGGAGGCGAAGAAGCGGCTTCTTCGCACACAGAGCATTGTGGCGAGCGCAGGGAGCTCCTGAGAGCGGTTTGTGCCGAAAGAAGCCCGGGACCGGCACTTAGCTTCGGAGAGCTGCGTATCTGCGTCTTCTGCGTGTCTTGCCGCTCTACACTCAGCAAAAAGCTTTTCCACCATATCTTGCAAGGAGAAACTCTGCCAGGAAAGAAAACATCCAAAATCTTGTTCTAAAGCTTGCACGGGGGTCTGCAAAGCGTTTGGCAAGAATGAAAGGTAGTTGTCCAAAACTCGTTCTTTTCCAATAGAATAACCATGGAAAAGGCAGGAGAGTGGTAAAGTACTGTTTTCTCTAAGTCTGAAGGCTGCCCACACTGTGCCTGTGTGCTGCAGCTTGCATCTTCGCCTTTGGGAAGCTGCCGCTCGCCGATTCTCCCGGAGGCGAAGAAGCGGCTTCTTCGCACACAGAGCATTGTGGCGAGCGCAGGGAGCTCCTGAGAGCGGTTTGTGCCGAAAGAAGCCCGGGACCGGCACTTAGCTTCGGAGAGCTGCGTATCTGCGTCTTCTGCGTGTCTTGCCGCTCTACACTCAGCAAAAAGCTTTTCCACCATATCTTGCAAGGAGAAACTCTGCCAGGAAAGAAAACATCCAAAATCTTGTTCTAAAGCTTGCACGGGGGTCTGCAAAGCGTTTGGCAAGAATGAAAGGTAGTTGTCCAAAACTCGTTCTTTTCCAATAGAATAACCATGGAAAAGGCAGGAGAGTGGTAAAGTACTGTTTTCTCTAAGTCTGAAGGCTGCCCACACTGTGCCTGTGTGCTGCAGCTTGCATCTTCGCCTTTGGGAAGCTGCCGCTCGCCGATTCTCCCGGAGGCGAAGAAGCGGCTTCTTCGCACACAGAGCATTGTGGCGAGCGCAGGGAGCTCCTGAGAGCGGTTTGTGCCGAAAGAAGCCCGGGACCGGCACTTAGCTTCGGAGAGCTGCGTATCTGCGTCTTCTGCGTGTCTTGCCGCTCTACACTCAGCAAAAAGCTTTTCCACCATATCTTGCAAGGAGAAACTCTGCCAGGAAAGAAAACATCCAAAATCTTGTTCTAAAGCTTGCACGGGGGTCTGCAAAGCGTTTGGCAAGAATGAAAGGTAGTTGTCCAAAACTCGTTCTTTTCCAATAGAATAACCATGGAAAAGGCAGGAGAGTGGTAAAGTACTGTTTTCTCTAAGTCTGAAGGCTGCCCACACTGTGCCTGTGTGCTGCAGCTTGCATCTTCGCCTTTGGGAAGCTGCCGCTCGCCGATTCTCCCGGAGGCGAAGAAGCGGCTTCTTCGCACACAGAGCATTGTGGCGAGCGCAGGGAGCTCCTGAGAGCGGTTTGTGCCGAAAGAAGCCCGGGACCGGCACTTAGCTTCGGAGAGCTGCGTATCTGCGTCTTCTGCGTGTCTTGCCGCTCTACACTCAGCAAAAAGCTTTTCCACCATATCTTGCAAGGAGAAACTCTGCCAGGAAAGAAAACATCCAAAATCTTGTTCTAAAGCTTGCACGGGGGTCTGCAAAGCGTTTGGCAAGAATGAAAGGTAGTTGTCCAAAACTCGTTCTTTTCCAATAGAATAACCATGGAAAAGGCAGGAGAGTGGTAAAGTACTGTTTTCTCTAAGTCTGAAGGCTGCCCACACTGTGCCTGTGTGCTGCAGCTTGCATCTTCGCCTTTGGGAAGCTGCCGCTCGCCGATTCTCCCGGAGGCGAAGAAGCGGCTTCTTCGCACACAGAGCATTGTGGCGAGCGCAGGGAGCTCCTGAGAGCGGTTTGTGCCGAAAGAAGCCCGGGACCGGCACTTAGCTTCGGAGAGCTGCGTATCTGCGTCTTCTGCGTGTCTTGCCGCTCTACACTCAGCAAAAAGCTTTTCCACCATATCTTGCAAGGAGAAACTCTGCCAGGAAAGAAAACATCCAAAATCTTGTTCTAAAGCTTGCACGGGGGTCTGCAAAGCGTTTGGCAAGAATGAAAGGTAGTTGTCCAAAACTCGTTCTTTTCCAATAGAATAACCATGGAAAAGGCAGGAGAGTGGTAAAGTACTGTTTTCTCTAAGTCTGAAGGCTGCCCACACTGTGCCTGTGTGCTGCAGCTTGCATCTTCGCCTTTGGGAAGCTGCCGCTCGCCGATTCTCCCGGAGGCGAAGAAGCGGCTTCTTCGCACACAGAGCATTGTGGCGAGCGCAGGGAGCTCCTGAGAGCGGTTTGTGCCGAAAGAAGCCCGGGACCGGCACTTAGCTTCGGAGAGCTGCGTATCTGCGTCTTCTGCGTGTCTTGCCGCTCTACACTCAGCAAAAAGCTTTTCCACCATATCTTGCAAGGAGAAACTCTGCCAGGAAAGAAAACATCCAAAATCTTGTTCTAAAGCTTGCACGGGGGTCTGCAAAGCGTTTGGCAAGAATGAAAGGTAGTTGTCCAAAACTCGTTCTTTTCCAATAGAATAACCATGGAAAAGGCAGGAGAGTGGTAAAGTACTGTTTTCTCTAAGTCTGAAGGCTGCCCACACTGTGCCTGTGTGCTGCAGCTTGCATCTTCGCCTTTGGGAAGCTGCCGCTCGCCGATTCTCCCGGAGGCGAAGAAGCGGCTTCTTCGCACACAGAGCATTGTGGCGAGCGCAGGGAGCTCCTGAGAGCGGTTTGTGCCGAAAGAAGCCCGGGACCGGCACTTAGCTTCGGAGAGCTGCGTATCTGCGTCTTCTGCGTGTCTTGCCGCTCTACACTCAGCAAAAAGCTTTTCCACCATATCTTGCAAGGAGAAACTCTGCCAGGAAAGAAAACATCCAAAATCTTGTTCTAAAGCTTGCACGGGGGTCTGCAAAGCGTTTGGCAAGAATGAAAGGTAGTTGTCCAAAACTCGTTCTTTTCCAATAGAATAACCATGGAAAAGGCAGGAGAGTGGTAAAGTACTGTTTTCTCTAAGTCTGAAGGCTGCCCACACTGTGCCTGTGTGCTGCAGCTTGCATCTTCGCCTTTGGGAAGCTGCCGCTCGCCGATTCTCCCGGAGGCGAAGAAGCGGCTTCTTCGCACACAGAGCATTGTGGCGAGCGCAGGGAGCTCCTGAGAGCGGTTTGTGCCGAAAGAAGCCCGGGACCGGCACTTAGCTTCGGAGAGCTGCGTATCTGCGTCTTCTGCGTGTCTTGCCGCTCTACACTCAGCAAAAAGCTTTTCCACCATATCTTGCAAGGAGAAACTCTGCCAGGAAAGAAAACATCCAAAATCTTGTTCTAAAGCTTGCACGGGGGTCTGCAAAGCGTTTGGCAAGAATGAAAGGTAGTTGTCCAAAACTCGTTCTTTTCCAATAGAATAACCATGGAAAAGGCAGGAGAGTGGTAAAGTACTGTTTTCTCTAAGTCTGAAGGCTGCCCACACTGTGCCTGTGTGCTGCAGCTTGCATCTTCGCCTTTGGGAAGCTGCCGCTCGCCGATTCTCCCGGAGGCGAAGAAGCGGCTTCTTCGCACACAGAGCATTGTGGCGAGCGCAGGGAGCTCCTGAGAGCGGTTTGTGCCGAAAGAAGCCCGGGACCGGCACTTAGCTTCGGAGAGCTGCGTATCTGCGTCTTCTGCGTGTCTTGCCGCTCTACACTCAGCAAAAAGCTTTTCCACCATATCTTGCAAGGAGAAACTCTGCCAGGAAAGAAAACATCCAAAATCTTGTTCTAAAGCTTGCACGGGGGTCTGCAAAGCGTTTGGCAAGAATGAAAGGTAGTTGTCCAAAACTCGTTCTTTTCCAATAGAATAACCATGGAAAAGGCAGGAGAGTGGTAAAGTACTGTTTTCTCTAAGTCTGAAGGCTGCCCACACTGTGCCTGTGTGCTGCAGCTTGCATCTTCGCCTTTGGGAAGCTGCCGCTCGCCGATTCTCCCGGAGGCGAAGAAGCGGCTTCTTCGCACACAGAGCATTGTGGCGAGCGCAGGGAGCTCCTGAGAGCGGTTTGTGCCGAAAGAAGCCCGGGACCGGCACTTAGCTTCGGAGAGCTGCGTATCTGCGTCTTCTGCGTGTCTTGCCGCTCTACACTCAGCAAAAAGCTTTTCCACCATATCTTGCAAGGAGAAACTCTGCCAGGAAAGAAAACATCCAAAATCTTGTTCTAAAGCTTGCACGGGGGTCTGCAAAGCGTTTGGCAAGAATGAAAGGTAGTTGTCCAAAACTCGTTCTTTTCCAATAGAATAACCATGGAAAAGGCAGGAGAGTGGTAAAGTACTGTTTTCTCTAAGTCTGAAGGCTGCCCACACTGTGCCTGTGTGCTGCAGCTTGCATCTTCGCCTTTGGGAAGCTGCCGCTCGCCGATTCTCCCGGAGGCGAAGAAGCGGCTTCTTCGCACACAGAGCATTGTGGCGAGCGCAGGGAGCTCCTGAGAGCGGTTTGTGCCGAAAGAAGCCCGGGACCGGCACTTAGCTTCGGAGAGCTGCGTATCTGCGTCTTCTGCGTGTCTTGCCGCTCTACACTCAGCAAAAAGCTTTTCCACCATATCTTGCAAGGAGAAACTCTGCCAGGAAAGAAAACATCCAAAATCTTGTTCTAAAGCTTGCACGGGGGTCTGCAAAGCGTTTGGCAAGAATGAAAGGTAGTTGTCCAAAACTCGTTCTTTTCCAATAGAATAACCATGGAAAAGGCAGGAGAGTGGTAAAGTACTGTTTTCTCTAAGTCTGAAGGCTGCCCACACTGTGCCTGTGTGCTGCAGCTTGCATCTTCGCCTTTGGGAAGCTGCCGCTCGCCGATTCTCCCGGAGGCGAAGAAGCGGCTTCTTCGCACACAGAGCATTGTGGCGAGCGCAGGGAGCTCCTGAGAGCGGTTTGTGCCGAAAGAAGCCCGGGACCGGCACTTAGCTTCGGAGAGCTGCGTATCTGCGTCTTCTGCGTGTCTTGCCGCTCTACACTCAGCAAAAAGCTTTTCCACCATATCTTGCAAGGAGAAACTCTGCCAGGAAAGAAAACATCCAAAATCTTGTTCTAAAGCTTGCACGGGGGTCTGCAAAGCGTTTGGCAAGAATGAAAGGTAGTTGTCCAAAACTCGTTCTTTTCCAATAGAATAACCATGGAAAAGGCAGGAGAGTGGTAAAGTACTGTTTTCTCTAAGTCTGAAGGCTGCCCACACTGTGCCTGTGTGCTGCAGCTTGCATCTTCGCCTTTGGGAAGCTGCCGCTCGCCGATTCTCCCGGAGGCGAAGAAGCGGCTTCTTCGCACACAGAGCATTGTGGCGAGCGCAGGGAGCTCCTGAGAGCGGTTTGTGCCGAAAGAAGCCCGGGACCGGCACTTAGCTTCGGAGAGCTGCGTATCTGCGTCTTCTGCGTGTCTTGCCGCTCTACACTCAGCAAAAAGCTTTTCCACCATATCTTGCAAGGAGAAACTCTGCCAGGAAAGAAAACATCCAAAATCTTGTTCTAAAGCTTGCACGGGGGTCTGCAAAGCGTTTGGCAAGAATGAAAGGTAGTTGTCCAAAACTCGTTCTTTTCCAATAGAATAACCATGGAAAAGGCAGGAGAGTGGTAAAGTACTGTTTTCTCTAAGTCTGAAGGCTGCCCACACTGTGCCTGTGTGCTGCAGCTTGCATCTTCGCCTTTGGGAAGCTGCCGCTCGCCGATTCTCCCGGAGGCGAAGAAGCGGCTTCTTCGCACACAGAGCATTGTGGCGAGCGCAGGGAGCTCCTGAGAGCGGTTTGTGCCGAAAGAAGCCCGGGACCGGCACTTAGCTTCGGAGAGCTGCGTATCTGCGTCTTCTGCGTGTCTTGCCGCTCTACACTCAGCAAAAAGCTTTTCCACCATATCTTGCAAGGAGAAACTCTGCCAGGAAAGAAAACATCCAAAATCTTGTTCTAAAGCTTGCACGGGGGTCTGCAAAGCGTTTGGCAAGAATGAAAGGTAGTTGTCCAAAACTCGTTCTTTTCCAATAGAATAACCATGGAAAAGGCAGGAGAGTGGTAAAGTACTGTTTTCTCTAAGTCTGAAGGCTGCCCACACTGTGCCTGTGTGCTGCAGCTTGCATCTTCGCCTTTGGGAAGCTGCCGCTCGCCGATTCTCCCGGAGGCGAAGAAGCGGCTTCTTCGCACACAGAGCATTGTGGCGAGCGCAGGGAGCTCCTGAGAGCGGTTTGTGCCGAAAGAAGCCCGGGACCGGCACTTAGCTTCGGAGAGCTGCGTATCTGCGTCTTCTGCGTGTCTTGCCGCTCTACACTCAGCAAAAAGCTTTTCCACCATATCTTGCAAGGAGAAACTCTGCCAGGAAAGAAAACATCCAAAATCTTGTTCTAAAGCTTGCACGGGGGTCTGCAAAGCGTTTGGCAAGAATGAAAGGTAGTTGTCCAAAACTCGTTCTTTTCCAATAGAATAACCATGGAAAAGGCAGGAGAGTGGTAAAGTACTGTTTTCTCTAAGTCTGAAGGCTGCCCACACTGTGCCTGTGTGCTGCAGCTTGCATCTTCGCCTTTGGGAAGCTGCCGCTCGCCGATTCTCCCGGAGGCGAAGAAGCGGCTTCTTCGCACACAGAGCATTGTGGCGAGCGCAGGGAGCTCCTGAGAGCGGTTTGTGCCGAAAGAAGCCCGGGACCGGCACTTAGCTTCGGAGAGCTGCGTATCTGCGTCTTCTGCGTGTCTTGCCGCTCTACACTCAGCAAAAAGCTTTTCCACCATATCTTGCAAGGAGAAACTCTGCCAGGAAAGAAAACATCCAAAATCTTGTTCTAAAGCTTGCACGGGGGTCTGCAAAGCGTTTGGCAAGAATGAAAGGTAGTTGTCCAAAACTCGTTCTTTTCCAATAGAATAACCATGGAAAAGGCAGGAGAGTGGTAAAGTACTGTTTTCTCTAAGTCTGAAGGCTGCCCACACTGTGCCTGTGTGCTGCAGCTTGCATCTTCGCCTTTGGGAAGCTGCCGCTCGCCGATTCTCCCGGAGGCGAAGAAGCGGCTTCTTCGCACACAGAGCATTGTGGCGAGCGCAGGGAGCTCCTGAGAGCGGTTTGTGCCGAAAGAAGCCCGGGACCGGCACTTAGCTTCGGAGAGCTGCGTATCTGCGTCTTCTGCGTGTCTTGCCGCTCTACACTCAGCAAAAAGCTTTTCCACCATATCTTGCAAGGAGAAACTCTGCCAGGAAAGAAAACATCCAAAATCTTGTTCTAAAGCTTGCACGGGGGTCTGCAAAGCGTTTGGCAAGAATGAAAGGTAGTTGTCCAAAACTCGTTCTTTTCCAATAGAATAACCATGGAAAAGGCAGGAGAGTGGTAAAGTACTGTTTTCTCTAAGTCTGAAGGCTGCCCACACTGTGCCTGTGTGCTGCAGCTTGCATCTTCGCCTTTGGGAAGCTGCCGCTCGCCGATTCTCCCGGAGGCGAAGAAGCGGCTTCTTCGCACACAGAGCATTGTGGCGAGCGCAGGGAGCTCCTGAGAGCGGTTTGTGCCGAAAGAAGCCCGGGACCGGCACTTAGCTTCGGAGAGCTGCGTATCTGCGTCTTCTGCGTGTCTTGCCGCTCTACACTCAGCAAAAAGCTTTTCCACCATATCTTGCAAGGAGAAACTCTGCCAGGAAAGAAAACATCCAAAATCTTGTTCTAAAGCTTGCACGGGGGTCTGCAAAGCGTTTGGCAAGAATGAAAGGTAGTTGTCCAAAACTCGTTCTTTTCCAATAGAATAACCATGGAAAAGGCAGGAGAGTGGTAAAGTACTGTTTTCTCTAAGTCTGAAGGCTGCCCACACTGTGCCTGTGTGCTGCAGCTTGCATCTTCGCCTTTGGGAAGCTGCCGCTCGCCGATTCTCCCGGAGGCGAAGAAGCGGCTTCTTCGCACACAGAGCATTGTGGCGAGCGCAGGGAGCTCCTGAGAGCGGTTTGTGCCGAAAGAAGCCCGGGACCGGCACTTAGCTTCGGAGAGCTGCGTATCTGCGTCTTCTGCGTGTCTTGCCGCTCTACACTCAGCAAAAAGCTTTTCCACCATATCTTGCAAGGAGAAACTCTGCCAGGAAAGAAAACATCCAAAATCTTGTTCTAAAGCTTGCACGGGGGTCTGCAAAGCGTTTGGCAAGAATGAAAGGTAGTTGTCCAAAACTCGTTCTTTTCCAATAGAATAACCATGGAAAAGGCAGGAGAGTGGTAAAGTACTGTTTTCTCTAAGTCTGAATGCTGCCCACACTGTGCCTGTGTGCTGCAGCTTGCATCTTCGCCTTTGGGAAGCTGCCGCTCGCCGATTCTCCCGGAGGCGAAGAAGCGGCTTCTTCGCACACAGAGCATTGTGGCGAGCGCAGGGAGCTCCTGAGAGCGGTTTGTGCCGAAAGAAGCCCGGGACCGGCACTTAGCTTCGGAGAGCTGCGTATCTGCGTCTTCTGCGTGTCTTGCCGCTCTACACTCAGCAAAAAGCTTTTCCAGCATATCTTTCAAGGAGAAACTCTGCCAGGAAAGAAAACATCCAAAATCTTGTTCTAAAGCTTGCACGGGGGTCTGCAAAGCGTTTGGCAAGAATGAAAGGTAGTTGTCCAAAACTCGTTCTTTTCCAATAGAATAACCATGGAAAAGGCAGGAGAGTGGTAAAGTACTGTTTTCTCTAAGTCTGAATGCTGCCCACACTGTGCCTGTGTGCTGCAGCTTGCATCTTCGCCTTTGGGAAGCTGCCGCTCACCGATTCTCCCGGAGGCGAAGAAGCGGCTTCTTCGCACACAGAGCATTGTGGCGAGCGCAGGGAGCTCCTGAGAGCGGTTTGTGCCGAAAGAAGCCCGGGACCGGCAATTAGCTTCGGAGAGCTGCGTATCTGCGTCTTCTGCGTGTCTTGCCGCTCTACACTCAGCAAAATGCTTTTCCAGCATATCTTGCAAGGAGAAACCCTGCCAGGAAAGAAAACATCCAAAATCTTGTTCTAAAGCTTGCACGGGGGTCTGCAAAGAGTTTGGCAAGAATGAAAGGTAGTTGTCCAAAACTCGTTCTTTTCCAATAGAATAACCATGGAAAAGGCAGGAGAGTGGTAAAGTACTGTTTTCTCTAAGTCTGAATGCTGCCCACACTGTGCCTGTGTGCTGCAGCTTGCATCTTCGCCTTTGGGAAGCTGCCGCTCGCCGATTCTCCCGGAGGCGAAGAAGCGGCTTCTTCGCACACAGAGCATTGTGGCGAGCGCAGGGAGCTCCTGAGAGCGGTTTGTGCCGAAAGAAGCCCGGGACCGGCACTTAGCTTCGGAGAGCTGCGTATCTGCGTCTTCTGCGTGTCTTGCCGCTCTACACTCAGCAAAAAGCTTTTCCACCATATCTTGCAAGGAGAAACTCTGCCAGGAAAGAAAACATCCAAAATCTTGTTCTAAAGCTTGCACGGGGGTCTGCAAAGCGTTTGGCAAGAATGAAATGTAGTTGTCCAAAACTCGTTCTTTTCCAATAGAATAACCATGGAAAAGGCAGGAGAGTGGTAAAGTACTGTTTTCTCTAAGTCTGAATGCTGCCCACACTGTGCCTGTGTGCTGCAGCTTGCATCTTCGCCTTTGGGAAGCTGCCGCTCGCCGATTCTCCCGGAGGCGAAGAAGCGGCTTCTTCGCACACAGAGCATTGTGGCGAGCGCAGGGAGCTCCTGAGAGCGGTTTGTGCCGAAAGAAGCCCGGGACCGGCAATTAGCTTCGGAGAGCTGCGTATCTGCGTCTTCTGCGTGTCTTGCCGCTCTACACTCAGCAAAAAGCTTTTCCAGCATATCTTGCAAGGAGAAACCCTGCCAGGAAAGAAAACATCCAAAATCTTGTTCTAAAGCTTGCACGGGGGTCTGCAAAGAGTTTGGCAAGAATGAAAGGTAGTTGTCCAAAACTCGTTCTTTTCCAATAGAATAACCATGGAAAAGGCAGGAGAGTGGTAAAGTACTGTTTTCTCTAAGTCTGAATGCTGCCCACACTGTGCCTGTGTGCTGCAGCTTGCATCTTCGCCTTTGGGAAGCTGCCGCTCGCTGATTCTCCCGGAGGCGAAGAAGTGGCTTCTTCGCACACAGAGCATTGTGGCGAGCGCAGGGAGCTCCTGAGAGAGGTTTGTGCCGAAAGAAGCCCGGGACCGGCACTTTGTCATGTTTTGGTATTTTGCACTGCTCTGCTATAATCCCGGTCCATTTTCTTAGAGTCACTAAATTGCCCAAATTTCCCAAATTTTTTTTTTTCTCCTCCAATTGCAATTCCTTAGCTGGTATCTCCATTCCAGCCTGTTTGAAAGTCCTTCTTTTCTCTTTTGGCCTTCAGCGGGGATCACTTTTGGCAAGCTTTGCTGCATGTCTGCATTTCATAGAATATGGGAAAATTTTTTCTTTTTTAATTTTAGATTTTTAAGTGTCCATACCATGTTCCTCATATCCACTCCTCCATGTTGTGTCTTCCTCCTTGCCATTTTCCCCTGCTTTGGCAACGCCTGGGAGCTTAGTTTTGGCATGTTTTGGTCCTTTTCAATGCAGCTCATGTCCTCACAGACCATTTCTTGAAGACACTAAAACTCCCAATTTTCTGCATTTTTTTGGCTTTTTTTCAATTGGATTTCATTTGATCCTATCTCCTTTCCAGAGCGTTTGTAAGCCTTTCTTTATGGGGTCACAAGATTCCGTTTCCTTCCCGAAAGGAAATTTCATTTCCTTTCGGGAAGGAAAAGGAATCTTGCAATTTCAATGGGGACCAAGAGAGGAATCTTTGGTGCATGTCCCTGCCCTAGATGACATGCCATGACTTTTGATGCCTTTGACTTTGGGAAAGATTTTTTTCTTTTTTTTTCCATTTTTTTTAAGCATCCATGCCATGTCTTTTATATCATCCCCTCCACGTTGTGTCTTGCTCCTTGCAATTTTCCACTGCTTTGGCAATGTCTGGAAGCTTAGTTTTGGCATCTTTTGGTATTTTGCACTGCTCTGCTATAATCCCGGTCCATTTACTTAGAGTCACTAAATTGCCCAAATTTCCCAAATTTTTTTTTTTCTCCTCCAATTGCAATTCCTTAGCTGGTATCTCCATTCCAGCCTGTTTGAAAGTCCTTCTTTTCTGTTTTGGCCTTCAGCGGGGATCACGTTTGGCAAGCTTTGCTGCATGTGCCTGCATTTCATAGAATATGGGAAAATTTTTTCTTTTTTAATTTTAGATTTTTAAGTGTCCATACCATGTTCCTCATATCCTCTCCTCCACGTTGTGTCTTCCTCCTTGCCATTTTCCCCTGCTTTGGCAACGTCTGGGAGCTTAGTTTTGGCATGTTTTGGTCCTTTGCAATGCAGCTCATGTCCTCACAGACCATTTCTTGAAGACCCTAAAACTCCCAATTTACTGCATTTCTTTGGCTTTTTTTCAACTGGATTTCATTTGATCCTATCTCCTTTCTTACTGCATTTCTTTGGCTTTTTTTCAATTGGATTTCATTTGATCCTATCTCCTTTCCAGAGCGTTTGTAAGCCTTTCTTTATGGGGTCGCAAGATTCCGTTTCCTTCCCGAAAGGAAATGAAATTTCCTTTCGGGAAGGGAAACGGAATCTTGCGATTTCAATGGGGACCAAGAGAGGAATCTTTGGTGCATGTCCCTGCCCTAGATGACATGCCATGACTATTGATGCCTTTGACTTTGGGAAAGATTTTTTTCTTTTTTTTTCCATTTTTTTTAAGCATCCATGCCATGTCTTTTATATCATTCCCTCCACGTTGTGTCTTGCTCCTTGCCATTTTCCCCTGCTTTGGCAATGTCTGGAAGCTTAGTTTTGGCATGTTTTGGTATTTTGCACTGCTCTGCTATAATCCCGGTCCATTTTCTTAGAGTCACTAAATTGCCGAAATTTCCCAAATTTTTTTTTTTTCTCCTCCAATTGCAATTCCTTAGCTGGTATCTCCATTCCAGCCTGTTTGAAAGTCCTTCTTTTCTCTTTTGGCCTTCAGCGGGGATCAATTCTGGCAAGCTTTGCTGCATGTGCCTGCACTTCATAGCATATGGGGAAATTTTTTCTTTTTTAATTTTAGGTTTTTTTAAGCATCCATGCCATGTCTTTTATATCTTCCCCTCCACGTTGTGTCTTGCTCCTTGCAATTTTCCACTGCTTTGGCAATGTCTGGAAGCTTAGTTTTGGCATCTTTTGGTATTTTGCACTGCTCTGCTATAATCCCGGTCCATTTAATTAGAGTCCCTAAATTGCCCAAATTTCCCAAATTTTTTTTTTTCTCCTCCAATTGCAATTCCTTAGCTGGTATCTCCATTCCAGCCTGTTTGAAAGTCCTTCTTTTCTCTTTTGGCCTTCAGCGGGGATCACTTTTGGCAAGCTTTGCTGCATGTGCCTGCATTTCATAGAATATGGGAAAATTTTTTCTTTTTTAATTTTAGATTTTTAAGTGTCCATACCATGTTCCTCATATCCTCTCCTCCACGTTGTGTCTTCCTCCTTGCCATTTTCCCCTGCTTTGGCAACGCCTGGGAGCTTAGTTTTGGCATGTTTTGGTCCTTTGCCATGCAGCTCATGTCCTCACAGACCATTTCTTGAAGACACTAAAACTCCCAATTTTCTGCATTTTTTTGGCTTTTTTTCAATTGGATTTCATTTGATCCTATCTCCTTTCCAGAGCGTTTGTAAGCCTTTCTTTATGGGGTCGCAAGATTACGTTTCCTTCCCGAAAGGAAATGAAATTTCCTTTCGGGAAGGGAAACGGAATCTTGCGATTTCAATGGGGACCAAGAGAGGAATCTTTGGTGCATGTCCCTGCCCTAGATGACATGCCATGACTTTTGATGCCTTTGACTTTGGGAAAGATTTTTTTCTTTTTTTTTCCATTTTTTTTAAGCATCCATGCCATGTCTTTTATATCTTCCCTTCACGTTGTGTCTTCCTCCTTGCAATTTTCCACTGCTTTGGCAATGTCTGGAAGCTTAGTTTTGGCATGTTTTGGTATTTTGCACTGCTCTGCTATAATCCCGGTCCATTTTCTTATAGTCACTAAATTGCCCAAATTTCCCAAATTTTTTTTTTTTCTCCTCCAATTGCAATTCCGTAGCTGGTATCTCCATTCCAGCCTGTTTGAAAGTCCTTCTTTTCTGTTTTGGCCTTCAGCGGGGATCAATTCTGGCAAGCTTTGCTGCATGTGCCTCCATTTCATAGAATATGGGAAAATTTTTTCTTTTTTAATTTTAGATTTTTAAGTGTCCATACCATGTTCCTCATATCCTCTCCTCCACGTTGTGTCTTCCTCCTTGCCATTTTCCCCTGCTTTGGCAACGTCTGGGAGCTTAGTTTTGGCATGTTTTGGTCCTTTGCAATGCAGCTCATTTCCTCACAGACCATTTCTTGAAGACACTAAAACTCCCAATTTTCTGCATTTTTTTGGCTTTTTTTCAATTGGATTTCATTTGATCCTATCTCCTTTCCAGAGCGTTTGTAAGCCTTTCTTTATGGGGTCGCAAGATTCCGTTTCCTTCCCGAAAGGAAATGAAATTTCCTTTCGGGAAGGGAAACGGAATCTTGCGATTTCAATGGGGACCAAGAGAGGAATCTTTGGTGCATGTCCCTGCCCTAGATGACATGCCATGACTTTTGATGCCTTTGACTTTGGGAAAGATTTTTTTCTTTTTTTTTCCATTTTTTTTAAGCATCCATGCCATGTCTTTTATATCATCCCCTCCACGTTGTGTCTTCCTCCTTGCAATTTTCCACTGCTTTGGCAATGTCTGGAAGCTTAGTTTTGGCATGTTTTGGTATTTTGCACTGCTCTGCTATAATCCCGGTCCATTTTCTTATAGTCACTAAATTGCCCAAATTTCCCAAATTTTTTTTTTTTCTCCTCCAATTGCAATTCCGTAGCTGGTATCTCCATTCCAGCCTGTTTGAAAGTCCTTCTTTTCTGTTTTGGCCTTCAGCGGGGATCAATTCTGGCAAGCTTTGCTGCATGTGCCTGCACTTCATAGCATATGGGAAAATTTTTTCTTTTTTAATTTTAGGTCTTTTCAAGTGTCCATATTATGTTCCTCATACCTTCCCCTCCACGTTGTGTCTTGCTCCTTGCAATTTTCCACTGCTTTGGCAACGTCTGGGAGCTTAGTTTTGGCATGTTTTGGTCCTTTGCAATGCAGCTCATGTCCTCACAGACCATTTCTTGAAGACACTAAAACTCCCAATTTTCTGCATTTTTTTGGCTTTTTTTCAATTGGATTTCATTTGATCCTATCTCCTTTCCAGAGCGTTTGTAAGCCTTTCTTTATGGGGTCGCAAGATTCCGTTTCCTTCCCGAAAGGAAATGAAATTTCCTTTCGGGAAGGGAAACGGAATCTTGCGATTTCAATGGGGACCAAGAGAGGAATCTTTGGTGCATGTCCCTGCCCTAGATGACATGCCATGACTTTTGATGCCTTTGACTTTGGGAAAGATTTTTTTCTTTTTTTTTCCATTTTTTTTAAGCATCCATGCCATGTCTTTTATATCATCCCCTCCACGTTGTGTCTTCCTCCTTGCAATTTTCCACTGCTTTGGCAATGTCTGGAAGCTTAGTTTTGGCATGTTTTGGTATTTTGCACTGCTCTGCTATAATCCCGGTCCATTTTCTTATAGTCACTAAATTGCCCAAATTTCCCAAATTTTTTTTTTTCTCCTCCAATTGCAATTCCTTAGCTGGTATCTCCATTCCAGCCTGTTTGAAAGTCCTTCTTTTCTGTTTTGGCCTTCAGCGGGGATCAATTCTGGCAAGCTTTGCTGCATGTGCCTGCACTTCATAGCATATGGGAAAATTTTTTCTTTTTTAATTTTAGGTCTTTTCAAGTGTCCATATTATGTTCCTCATACCTTCCCCTCCACGTTGTGTCTTGCTCCTTGCAATTTTTCACTGCTTTGGCAATGTCTGGGAGCTTAGTTTTGGCATGTTTTGGTATTTTGCACTGCTCTGCTATAATCCCGGTCCATTTTCTTAGAGTCACTAAATTGCCCAAATTTCCCAAATTTTTTTTTTTTCTCCTCCAATTGCTATTCCGTAGCTGGTATCTCCATTCCAGCCTGTTTGAAAGTCCTTCTTTTCTGTTTTGGCCTTCAGCGGGGATCACTTTTGGCAAGCTTTGCTGCATGTGCCTGCATTTCATAGAATATGGGAAAATTTTTTCTTTTTTAATTTTAGATTTTTAAGTGTCCATACCATGTTCCTCATATCCTCTCCTCCACGTTGTGTCTTCCTCCTTGCCATTTTCCCCTGCTTTGGCAACGCCTGGGAGCTTAGTTTTGGCATGTTTTGGTCCTTTGCAATGCAGCTCATGTCCTCACAGACCATTTCTTGAAGACACTAAAACTCCCAATTTTCTGCATTTTTTTGGCTTTTTTTCAATTGGATTTCATTTGATCCTATCTCCTTTCCAGAGCGTTTGTAAGCCTTTCTTTATGGGGTCGCAAGATTCCGTTTCCTTCCCGAAAGGAAATGAAATTTCCTTTCGGGAAGGGAAACGGAATCTTGCGATTTCAATGGGGACCAAGAGAGGAATCTTTGGTGCATGTCCCTGCCCTAGATGACATGCCATGACTTTTGATGCCTTTGACTTTGGGAAAGATTTTTTTCTTTTTTTTTCCATTTTTTGTAAGCATCCACGCCATGTCTTTTATATCTTCCCCTCCACGTTGTGTCTTCCTCCTTGCAATTTTCCACTGCTTTGGCAATGTCTGGAAGCTTAGTTTTGGCATGTTTTGGTATTTTGCACTGCTCTGCTATAATCCCGGTCCATTTTCTTAGAGTCACTAAATTGCCCAAATTTCCCAAATTTTTTTTTTTTCTCCTCCAATTGCAATTCCGTAGCTGATATCTCCATTCCAGCCTGTTTGAAAGTCCTTCTTTTCTGTTTTGGCCTTCAGCGGGGATCAATTCTGGCAAGCTTTGCTGCATGTGCCTGCACTTCATAGCATATGGGAAAATTTTTTCTTTTTTAATTTTAGGTTTTTTAAGTGTCCATATTATGTTCCTCATACCTTCCCCTCCACGTTGTGGCTTCCTCCTTGCAATTTTCCCCTGCTTTGGCAACGTCTGGGAGCTTAGTTTTGGCATGTTTTGGTCCTTTGCAATGCAGCTCATTTCCTCACAGACCATTTCTTGAAGACACTAAAACTCCCAATTTTCTGCATTTCTTTGGCTTTTTTTCAATTGGATTTCATTTGATCCTATCTCCTTTCCAGAGCGTTTGTAAGCCTTTCTTTATGGGGTCGCAAGATTCCGTTTCCTTCCCGAAAGGAAATGAAATTTCCTTTCGGGAAGGGAAACGGAATCTTGCGATTTCAATGGGGACCAAGAGAGGAATCTTTGGTGCATGTCCCTGCCCTAGATGACATGCCATGACTTTTGATGCCTTTGACTTTGGGAAAGATTTTTTTCTTTTTTTTTCCATTTTTTTTAAGCATCCATGCCATGTCTTTTATATCTTCCCCTCCACGTTGTGTCTTCCTCCTTGCAATTTTCCACTGCTTTGGCAATGTCTGGAAGCTTAGTTTTGGCATGTTTTGGTATTTTGCACTGCTCTGCTATAATCCCGGTCCATTTTCTTATAGTCACTAAATTGCCCAAATTTCCCAAATTTTTTTTTTTTCTCCTCCAATTGCAATTCCTTAGCTGGTATCTCCATTCCAGCCTGTTTGAAAGTCCTTCTTTTCTCTTTTGGCCTTCAGCGGGGATCACTTTTGGCAAGCTTTGCTGCATGTGCCTGCACTTCATAGCATATGGGAAAATTTTTTCTTTTTTAATTTTAGGTTTTTTAAGTGTCCATATTATGTTCCTCATACCTTCCCCTCCACGTTGTGTCTTGCTCCTTGCAATTTTCCACTGCTTTGGCAATGTCTGGAAGCTTAGTTTTGGCATGTTTTGGTATTTTGCACTGCTCTGCTATAATCCCGGTCCATTTTCTTAGAGTCACTAAATTGCCCAAATTTCCCAAATTTTTTTTTTTCTCCTCCAATTGCTATTCCGTAGCTGGTATCTCCATTCCAGCCTGTTTGAAAGTCCTTCTTTTCTCTTTTGGCCTTCAGCGGGGATCACTTTTGGCAAGCTTTGCTGCATGTGCCTGCATTTCATAGAATATGGGAAAATTTTTTCTTTTTTAATTTTAGATTTTTAAGTGTCCATACCATGTTCCTCATATCCTCTCCTCCACGTTGTGTCTTCCTCCTTGCCATTTTCCCCTGCTTTGGCAACGCCTGGGAGCTTAGTTTTGGCATGTTTTGGTCCTTTGCCAT
This sequence comes from Molothrus ater, assembly GCF_012460135.2. Classification (NCBI taxonomy): domain Eukaryota; kingdom Metazoa; phylum Chordata; class Aves; order Passeriformes; family Icteridae; genus Molothrus; species Molothrus ater. The sequence continues at coordinate 14,638 of NW_023416729.1, read as the reverse complement.
GCAGCTCATGTCCTCACAGACCATTTCTTGAAGACACTAAAACTCCCAATTTTCTGCATTTTTTTGGCTTTTTTTCAATTGGATTTCATTTGATCCTATCTCCTTTCCAGAGCGTTTGTAAGCCTTTCTTTATGGGGTCGCAAGATTACGTTTCCTTCCCGAAAGGAAATGAAATTTCCTTTCGGGAAGGGAAACGGAATCTTGCGATTTCAATGGGGACCAAGAGAGGAATCTTTGGTGCATGTCCCTGCCCTAGATGACATGCCATGACTTTTGATGCCTTTGACTTTGGGAAAGATTTTTTTCTTTTTTTTTCCATTTTTTTTAAGCATCCATGCCATGTCTTTTATATCTTCCCTCACGTTGTGTCTTGCTCCTTGCAATTTTCCACTGCTTTGGCAATGTCTGGAAGCTTAGTTTTGGCATGTTTTGGTATTTTGCACTGCTCTGCTATAATCCCGGTCCATTTTCTTATAGTCACTAAATTGCCCAAATTTCCCAAATTTTTTTTTTTTCTCCTCCAATTGCAATTCCGTAGCTGGTATCTCCATTCCAGCCTGTTTGAAAGTCCTTCTTTTCTGTTTTGGCCTTCAGCGGGGATCAATTCTGGCAAGCTTTGCTGCATGTGCCTGCACTTCCATAGCATATGGGAAAATTTTTTCTTTTTTAATTTTAGGTTTTTTAAGTGTCCATACCATGTTCCTCATATCCTCTCCTCCACGTTGTGTCTTCCTCCTTGCCATTTTCCCCTGCTTTGGCAACGTCTGGGAGCTTAGTTTTGGCATGTTTTGGTCCTTTGCAATGCTGCTCATTTCCTCACAGACCATTTCTTGAAGACACTAAAACTCCCAATTTTCTGCATTTTTTTGGCTTTTTTTCAATTGGATTTCATTTGATCCTATCTCCTTTCCAGAGCGTTTGTTAGCCTTTCTTTATGGGGTCGCAAGATTCCGTTTCCTTCCCGAAAGGAAATGAAATTTCCTTTCGGGAAGGGAAACGGAATCTTGCGATTTCAATGGGGACCAAGAGAGGAATCTTTGGTGCATGTCCCTGCCCTAGATGACATGCCATGACTTTTGATGCCTTTGACTTTGGGAAAGATTTTTTTCTTTTTTTTTTCCATTTTTTTTAAGCATCCATGCCATGTCTTTTATATCATTCCCTCCACGTTGTGTCTTGCTCCTTGCAATTTTCCACTGCTTTGGCAATGTCTGGAAGCTTAGTTTTGGCATGTTTTGGTATTTTGCACTGCTCTGCTATAATCCCGGTCCATTTTCTTATAGTCACTAAATTGCCCAAATTTCCCAGTTTTTTTTTTTTCTCCTCCAATTGCAATTCCTTAGCTGGTATCTCCATTCCAGCCTGTTTGAAAGTCCTTCTTTTCTGTTTTGGCCTTCAGCGGGGATCAATTCTGGCAAGCTTTGCTGCATGTGCCTGCACTTCATAGCATATGGGGAAATTTTTTCTTTTTTAATTTTAGGTTTTTTAAGTGTCCATATTATGTTCCTCATACCTTCCCCTCCACGTTGTGTCTTCCTCCTTGCCATTTTCCCCTGCTTTGGCAACGTCTGGGAGCTTAGTTTTGGCGTGTTTTGGTCCTTTGCAATGCTGCTCATTTCCTCACAGACCATTTCTTGAAGACACTAAAACTCCCAATTTTCTGCATTTTTTTGGCTTTTTTTCAATTGGATTTCATTTGATCCTATCTCCTTTCCAGAGTGTTTGTAAGCCTTTCTTTATGGGGTCGCAAGATTCCGTTTCCTTCCCGAAAGGAAATGAAATTTCCTTTCGGGAAGGGAAACGGAATCTTGCGATTTCAATGGGGACCAAGAGAGGAATCTTTGGTGCATGTCCCTGCCCTAGATGACATGCCATGACTTTTGATGCCTTTGACTTTGGGAAAGATTTTTTTCTTTTTTTTTCCATTTTTTTTAAGCATCCATGCCATGTCTTTTATATCTTCCCCTCCACGTTGTGTCTTGCTCCTTGCAATTTTCCACTGCTTTGGCAATGTCTGGAAGCTTAGTTTTGGCATGTTTTGGTATTTTGCACTGCTCTGCTATAATCCCGGTCCATTTTCTTATAGTCACTAAATTGCCCAAATTTCCCAGTTTTTTTTTTTCTCCTCCAATTGCAATATTCCTTAGCTGGTATCTCCATTCCAGCCTGTTTGAAAGTCCTTCTTTTCTGTTTTGGCCTTCAGCGGGGATCAATTCTGGCAAGCTTTGCTGCATGTGCCTGCACTTCATAGCATATGGGGAAATTTTTTCCTTTTTTAATTTTAGGTTTTTTAAGTGTCCATATTATGTTCCTCATACCTTCCCCTCCACGTTGTGTCTTGCTCCTTGCAATTTTCCACTGCTTTGGCAATGTCTGGAAGCTTAGTTTTGGCATGTTTTGGTATTTTGCACTGCTCTGCTATAATCCCGGTCCATTTTCTTAGAGTCACTAAATTGCCCAAATTTCCCAATTTTTTTTTTTTTCTCCTCCAATTGCAATTCCTTAGCTGGTATCTCCATTCCAGCCTGTTTGAAAGTCCTTCTTTTCTCTTTTGGCCTTCAGCGGGGATCACTTTTGGCAAGCTTTGCTGCATGTGCCTCCATTTCATAGAATATGGGGAAAATTTTTTCTTTTTTAATTTTTGATTTTTAAGTGTCCATACCATGTTCCTCCTATCCTCTCCTCCACGTTGCGTCCTGCTCCTTGCCATTTTCCCCTGTTTTGGCAACGTCTGGGAGCTTAGTTTTGGCATGTTTTGGTCCTTTGCAATGCAGCTCATTTCCTCACAGACCATTTCTTGAAGACACTAAAACTCCCAATTTTCTGCATTTTTTTGGCTTTTTTTCAATTGGATTTCATTTGATCCTATCTCCTTTCCAGAGCGTTTGTAAGCCTTTCTTTATGGGGTCGCAAGATTCCGTTTCCTTCCCGAAAGGAAATGAAATTTCCTTTCGGGAAGGGAAACGGAATCTTGCGATTTCAATGGGGACCAAGAGAGGAATCTTTGGTGCATGTCCCTGCCCTAGATGACATGCCATGACTTTTGATGCCTTTGACTTTGGGAAAGATTTTTTTCTTTTTTTTCCATTTTTTTTAAGCATCCATGCCATGTCTTTTATATCTTCCCTTTCACGTTGTCTTGCTCCTTGCAATTTTCCACTGCTTTGGCAATGTCTGGAAGCTTAGTTTTGGCATGTTTTGGTATTTTGCACTGCTCTGCTATAATCCCGGTCCATTTACTTATAGTCACTAAATTGCCCAAATTTCCCACATTTTTTTTTTTTCTCCTCCAATTGCAATTCCTTAGCTGGTATCTCCATTCCAGCCTGTTTGAAAGTCCTTCTTTTCTCTTTTGGCCTTCAGCGGGGATCACTTTTGGCAAGCTTTGCTGCATGTGCCTCCATTTCATAGAATATGGGAAAATTTTTTCTTTTTAATTTTAGATTTTTAAGTGTCCATACCATGTTCCTCCTATCCTCTCCTCCACGTTGTGTCTTCCTCCTTGCCATTTTCCCCTGCTTTGGCAACGTCTGGGAGCTTAGTTTTGGCATGTTTTGGTCCTTTGCAATGCAGCTCATTTCCTCACAGACCATTTCTTGAAGACACTAAAACTCCCAATTTTCTGCATTTTTTTGGCTTTTTTTTCAATTGGATTTCATTTGATCCTATCTCCTTTCCAGAGCGTTTGTAAGCCTTTCTTTATGGGGTCGCAAGATTCCGTTTCCTTCCCGAAAGGAAATGAAATTTCCTTTCGGGAAGGGAAACGGAATCTTGCGATTTCAATGGGGACCAAGAGAGGAATCTTTGGTGCATGTCCCTGCCCTAGATGACATGCCATGACTTTTGATGCCTTTGACTTTGGGAAAGATTTTTTTCTTTTTTTTTCCATTTTTTTTAAGCATCCATGCCATGTCTTTTATATCATTCCCTCCACGTTGTGTCTTGCTCCTTGCAATTTTCCACTGCTTTGGCAATGTCTGGAAGCTTAGTTTTGGCATGTTTTAGTATTTTGCACTGCTCTGCTATAATCCCGGTCCATTTTCTTATAGTCACTAAATTGCCCAAATTTCCCAGTTTTATTTTTTTCTCCTCCAATTGCAATTCCTTAGCTGGTATCTCCATTCCAGCCTGTTTGAAATCCTTCTTTTCTGTTTTGGCCTTCAGCGGGGATCAATTCTGGCAAGCTTTGCTGCATGTGCCTGCACTTCATAGCATATGGGGAAATTTTTTCTTTTTTAATTTTAGGTTTTTTAAGTGTCCATACCATGTTCCTCATACCTTCCCCTCCACGTTGTGTCTTCCTCCTTGCCATTTTCCCCTGCTTTGGCAACGTCTGGGAGCTTAGTTTTGGCATGTTTTGGTCCTTTGCAATGCAGCTCATTTCCTCACAGACCATTTCTTGAAGACACTAAAACTCCCAATTTTCTGCATTTTTTTGGCTTTTTTTCAATTGGATTTCATTTGATCCTATCTCCTTTCCAGAGCGTTTGTAAGCCTTTCTTTATGGGGTCGCAAGATTCCGTTTCCTTCCCGAAAGGAAATGAAATTTCCTTTCGGGAAGGGAAACGGAATCTTGCGATTTCAATGGGGACCAAGAGAGGAATCTTTGGTGCATGTCCCTGCCCTAGATGACATGCCATGACTTTTGATGCCTTTGACTTTGGGAAAGATTTTTTTCTTTTTTTTTCCATTTTTTTTAAGCATCCATGCCATGTCTTTTATATCTTCCCCTCCACGTTGTGTCTTGCTCCTTGCAATTTTCCACTGCTTTGGCAATGTCTGGAAGCTTAGTTTTGGCATGTTTTGGTATTTTGCACTGCTCTGCTATAATCCCGGTCCATTTTCTTATAGTCACTAAATTGCCCAAATTTCCCAATTTTTTTTTTTTCTCCTCCAATTGCAATTCCTTAGCTGGTATCTCCATTCCAGCCTGTTTGAAAGTCCTTCTTTTCTGTTTTGGCCTTCAGCGGGGATCAATTCTGGCAAGCTTTGCTGCATGTGCCTGCACTTCATAGCATATGGGGAAATTTTTTCTTTTTTAATTTTAGGTTTTTTTAAGTGTCCATATTATGTTCCTCATACCTTCCCCTCCACGTTGTGTCTTGCTCCTTGCAATTTTCCACTGCTTTGGCAATGTCTGGAAGCTTAGTTTTGGCATGTTTTGGTATTTTGCACTGCTCTGCTATAATCCCGGTCCATTTTCTTAGAGTCACTAAATTGCCCAAATTTCCCAAATTTTTTTTTTTTTTCTCCTCCAATTGCAATTCCTTAGCTGGTATCTCCATTCCAGCCTGTTTGAAAGTCCTTCTTTTCTCTTTTGGCCTTCAGCGGGGATCACTTTTGGCAAGCTTTGCTGCATGTGCCTGCATTCATAGAATATGGGAAAATTTTTTCTTTTTTAATTTTAGATTTTTAAGTGTCCATACCATGTTCCTCCTATCCTCTCCTCCACGTTGTGTCTTGCTCCTTGCCATTTTCCCCTGCTTTGGCAACGTCTGGGAGCTTAGTTTTGGCATGTTTTGGTCCTTTGCAATGCAGCTCATTTCCTCACAGACCATTTCTTGAAGACACTAAAACTCCCAATTTTCTGCATTTTTTGGCTTTTTTTCAATTGGATTTCATTTGATCCTATCTCCTTTCCAGAGCGTTTGTAAGCCTTTCTTTATGGGTCGCAAGATTCCGTTTCCTTCCCGAAAGGAAATGAAATTTCCTTTCGGGAAGGGAAACGGAATCTTGCGATTTCAATGGGGACCAAGAGAGGAATCTTTGGTGCATGTCCCTGCCCTAGATGACATGCCATGACTTTTGATGCCTTTGACTTTGGAAAGATTTTTTTTCTTTTTTTTCCATTTTTTTTAAGCATCCATGCCATGTCTTTTATATCTTCCCCTCCACGTTGTGTCTTGCTCCTTGCAATTTTCCACTGCTTTGGCAATGTCTGGAAGCTTAGTTTTGGCATGTTTTGGTATTTTGCACTGCTCTGCTATAATCCCGGTCCATTTTCTTATAGTCACTAAATTGCCCAAATTTCCCAAATTTTTTTTTTTTCTCCTCCAATTGCAATTCCTTAGCTGGTATCTCCATTCCAGCCTGTTTGAAAGTCCTTCTTTTCTCTTTTGGCCTTCAGCGGGGATCACTTTTGGCAAGCTTTGCTGCATGTGCCTGCATTTCATAGAATATGGGAAAATTTTTTCTTTTTTAATTTTAGATTTTTAAGTGTCCATACCATGTTCCTCTATCCTCTCCTCCACGTTGTGTCTTCCTCCTTGCCATTTTCCCCTGCTTTGGCAACGTCTGGGAGCTTAGTTTTGGCATGTTTTGGTCCTTTGCAATGCAGCTCATTTCCTCACAGACCATTTCTTGAAGACACTAAAACTCCCAATTTTCTGCATTTTTTTGGCTTTTTTTCAATTGGATTTCATTTGATCCTATCTCCTTTCCAGAGCGTTTGTAAGCCTTTCTTTATGGGGTCGCAAGATTCCGTTTCCTTCCCGAAAGGAAATGAAATTTCCTTTCGGGAAGGGAAACGGAATCTTGCGATTTCAATGGGGACCAAGAGAGGAATCTTTGGTGCATGTCCCTGCCCTAGATGACATGCCATGACTTTTGATGCCTTTGACTTTGGGAAAGATTTTTTCTTTTTTTTTTTTCCATTTTTTTTAAGCATCCATGCCATGTCTTTTATATCTTCCCCTCCACGTTGTGTCTTGCTCCTTGCAATTTTCCACTGCTTTGGCAATGTCTGGAAGCTTAGTTTTGGCATGTTTTGGTATTTTGCACTGCTCTGCTATAATCCCGGTCCATTTTCTTAGAGTCACTAAATTGCCCAAATTTCCCAAATTTTTTTTTTTTCTCCTCCAATTGCAATTCCTTAGCTGGTATCTCCATTCCAGCCTGTTTGAAAGTCCTTCTTTTCTCTTTTGGCCTTCAGCGGGGATCACTTTTGGCAAGCTTTGCTGCATGTGCCTGCCATTTCATAGCATATGGGAAATTTTTTCTTTTTTAATTTTATTTTTTTAAGTGTCCATACCATGTTCCTCATACCTTCCCTCCACGTTGTGTCTTCCTCCTTGCCATTTTCCCCTGCTTTGGCAACGTCTGGGAGCTTAGTTTTGGCATGTTTTGGTCCTTTGCAATGCAGCTCATTTCCTCACAGACCATTTCTTGAAGACACTAAAACTCCCAATTTTCTGCATTTTTTTGGCTTTTTTCAATTGGATTTCATTTGATCCTATCTCCTTTCCAGAGCGTTTGTAAGCCTTTCTTTATGGGGTCGCAAGATTCCGTTTCCTTCCCGAAAGGAAATGAAATTTCCTTTCGGAAGGGAAACGGAATCTTGCGATTTCAATGGGGACCAAGAGAGGAATCTTTGGTGCATGTCCCTGCCCTAGATGACATGCCATGACTTTTGATGCCTTTGACTTTGGGAAAGATTTTTTTCTTTTTTTTTCCATTTTTTTTAAGCATCCATGCCATGTCTTTTATATCTTCCCCTCCACGTTGTGTCTTGCTCCTTGCAATTTTCCCTGCTTTGGCAATGTCTGGAAGCTTAGTTTTGGCATGTTTTGGTATTTTGCACTGCTCTGCTATAATCCCGGTCCATTTTCTTAGAGTCACTAAATTGCCCAAATTTCCCAAATTTTTTTTTTTTCTCCTCCAATTGCAATTCCTTAGCTGGTATCTCCATTCCAGCCTGTTTGAAAGTCCTTCTTTTCTCTTTTGGCCTTCAGCGGGGATCACTTTTGGCAAGCTTTGCTGCATGTGCCTCCATTTCATAGAATATGGGAAAATTTTTTCTTTTTTAATTTTAGATTTTTAAGTGTCCATACCATGTTCCTCCTATCCTCTCCTCCACGTTGTGTCTTGCTCCTTGCCATTTTCCCCTGCTTTGGCAACGTCTGGGAGCTTAGTTTTGGCATGTTTTGGTCCTTTGCAATGCAGCTCATTTCCTCACAGACCATTTCTTGAAGACACTAAAACTCCCAATTTTCTGCATTTTTTTGGCTTTTTTTCAATTGGATTTCATTTGATCCTATCTCCTTTCCAGAGCGTTTGTAAGCCTTTCTTTATGGGGTCGCAAGATTCCGTTTCCTTCCCGAAAGGAAATGAAATTTCCTTTCGGGAAGGGAAACGGAATCTTGCGATTTCAATGGGGACCAAGAGAGGAATCTTTGGTGCATGTCCCTGCCCTAGATGACATGCCATGACTTTTGATGCCTTTGACTTTGGGAAAGATTTTTTTTTCTTTTTTTTTCCATTTTTTTTAAGCATCCATGCCATGTCTTTTATATCTTCCCCTCCACGTTGTGTCTTGCTCCTTGCAATTTTCCACTGCTTTGGCAATGTCTGGAAGCTTAGTTTTGGCATGTTTTGGTATTTTGCACTGCTCTGCTATAATCCCGGTCCATTTTCTTATAGTCACTAAAATGCCCAAATTTCCCAAATTTTTTTTTTTTCTCCTCCAATTGCAATTCCTAGCTGGTATCTCCATTCCAGCCTGTTTGAAAGTCCTTCTTTTCTCTTTTGGCCTTCAGCGGGGATCACTTTGGCAAGCTTTGCTGCATGTGCCTCCATTTCATAGAATATGGGAAAATTTTTTCTTTTTTAATTTTAGATTTTTAAGTGTCCATACCATGTTCCTCATATCCTCTCCTCCACGTTGTGTCTTCCTCCTTGCCATTTTCCCCTGCTTTGGCAACGTCTGGGAGCTTAGTTTTGGCATGTTTTGGTCCTTTGCAATGCAGCTCATTTCCTCACAGACCATTTCTTGAAGACACTAAAACTCCCATTTTCTGCATTTTTTTGCTTTTTTTTCAATTGGATTTCATTTGATCCTATCTCCTTTCCAGAGCGTTTGTAAGCCTTTCTTTATGGGGTCGCAAGATTCCGTTTCCTTCCCGAAAGGAAATGAAATTTCCTTTCGGGAAGGGAAACGGAATCTTGCGATTTCAATGGGGACCAAGAGAGGAATCTTTGGTGCATGTCCCTGCCCTAGATGACATGCCATGACTTTTGATGCCTTTGACTTTGGGAAAGATTTTTTCTTTTTTTTTCCATTTTTTTTAAGCATCCATGCCATGTCTTTTATATCTTCCCCTCCACGTTGTGTCTTGCTCCTTGCAATTTTCCACTGCTTTGGCAATGTCTGGAAGCTTAGTTTTGGCATGTTTTGGTATTTTGCACTGCTCTGCTATAATCCCGGTCCATTTTCTTAGAGTCACTAAATTGCCCAAATTTCCCAAATTTTTTTTTTTTCTCCTCCAATTGCAATTCCTTAGCTGGTATCTCCATTCCAGCCTGTTTGAAAGTCCTTCTTTTCTCTTTTGGCCTTCAGCGGGGATCACTTTGGCAAGCTTTGCTGCATGTGCCTGCATTTCATAGCATATGGGAAAATTTTTTCTTTTTTAATTTAGGTTTTTTTAGTGTCCATATTATGTTCCTCATATCCTCCCCTCCACGTTGTGTCTTCCTCCTTGCCATTTTCCCCTGCTTTGGCAACGTCTGGGAGCTTAGTTTTGGCATGTTTTGGTCCTTTGCAATGCAGCTCATTTCCTCACAGACCATTTCTTGAAGACACTAAAACTCCCAATTTTCTGCATTTTTTTGGCTTTTTTTCAATTGGATTTCATTTGATCCTATCTCCTTTCCAGAGCGTTTGTAAGCCTTTCTTTATGGGGTCGCAAGATTCCGTTTCCTTCCCGAAAGGAAATGAAATTTCCTTTCGGGAAGGGAAACGGAATCTTGCGATTTCAATGGGGACCAAGAGAGGAATCTTTGGTGCATGTCCCTGCCCTAGATGACATGCCATGACTTTTGATGCCTTTGACTTTGGGAAAGATTTTTTCTTTTTTTTTTTCCATTTTTTTTAAGCATCCATGCCATGTCTTTTATATCTTCCCCTCCACGTTGTGTCTTGCTCCTTGCAATTTTCCACTGCTTTGGCAATGTCTGGAAGCTTAGTTTTGGCATGTTTTGGTATTTTGCACTGCTCTGCTATAATCCCGGTCCATTTTCTTAGAGTCACTAAATTGCCCAAATTTCCCAAATTTTTTTTTTTTCTCCTCCAATTGCAATTCCTTAGCTGGTATCTCCATTCCAGCCTGTTTGAAAGTCCTTCTTTTCTCTTTTGGCCTTCAGCGGGATCACTTTTGGCAAGCTTTGCTGCATGTGCCTCCATTTCATAGAATATGGGAAAATTTTTTCTTTTTTAATTTTAGATTTTTAAGTGTCCATACCATGTTCCTCCTATCCTCTCCTCCACGTTGTGTCTTGCTCCTTGCCATTTTCCCCTGCTTTGGCAACGTCTGGGAGCTTAGTTTTGGCATGTTTTGGTCCTTTGCAATGCAGCTCATTTCCTCACAGACCATTTCTTGAAGACACTAAAACTCCCAATTTTCTGCATTTTTTTGGCTTTTTTTCAATTGGATTTCATTTGATCCTATCTCCTTTCCAGAGCGTTTGTAAGCCTTTCTTTATGGGGTCGCAAGATTCCGTTTCCTTCCCGAAAGGAAATGAAATTTCCTTTCGGGAAGGGAAACGGAATCTTGCGATTTCAATGGGGACCAAGAGAGGAATCTTTGGTGCATGTCCCTGCCCTAGATGACATGCCATGACTTTTGATGCCTTTGACTTTGGGAAAGATTTTTTTCTTTTTTTTCCATTTTTTTTAAGCATCCATGCCATGTCTTTTATATCTTCCCCTCCACGTTGTGTCTTGCTCCTTGCAATTTTCCACTGCTTTGGCAATGTCTGGAAGCTTAGTTTTGGCATGTTTTGGTATTTTGCACTGCTCTGCTATAATCCCGGTCCATTTTCTTATAGTCACTAAATTGCCCAAATTTCCCAAATTTTTTTTTTTTCTCCTCCAATTGCAATTCCTTAGCTGGTATCTCCATTCCAGCCTGTTTGAAAGTCCTTCTTTTCTCTTTTGGCCTTCAGCGGGGATCACTTTTGGCAAGCTTTGCTGCATGTGCCTCCATTTCATAGAATATGGGAAAATTTTTTCTTTTTTAATTTTAGTTTTTAAGTGTCCATACCATGTTCCTCCTATCCTCTCCTCCACGTTGTGTCTTGCTCCTTGCCATTTCCCCTGCTTTGGCAACGTCTGGGAGCTTAGTTTTGGCATGTTTTGGTCCTTTGCAATGCAGCTCATTTCCTCACAGACCATTTCTTGAAGACACTAAAACTCCCAATTTTCTGCATTTTTTTGGCTTTTTTTCAATTGGATTTCATTTGATCCTATCTCCTTTCCAGAGCGTTTGTAAGCCTTTCTTTATGGGGTCGCAAGATTCCGTTTCCTTCCCGAAAGGAAATGAAATTTCCTTTCGGGAAGGGAAACGGAATCTTGCGATTTCAATGGGGACCAAGAGAGGACTTTGGTGCATGTCCCTGCCCTAGATGACATGCCATGACTTTTGATGCCTTTGACTTTGGGAAAGATTTTTTTCTTTTTTTTTTTTCCATTTTTTTTAAGCATCCATGCCATGTCTTTTATATCTTCCCCTCCACGTTGTGTCTTGCTCCTTGCAATTTTCCCCTGCTTTGGCAATGTCTGGAAGCTTAGTTTTGGCATGTTTTGGTATTTTGCACTGCTCTGCTATAATCCCGGTCCATTTTCTTAGAGTCACTAAATTGCCCAAATTTCCCAAATTTTTTTTTTTTCTCCTCCAATTGCAATTCCTTAGCTGGTATCTCCATTCCAGCCTGTTTGAAAGAAAGTCCTTCTTTTCTGTTTTGGCCTTCAGCGGGGATCACTTTTGGCAAGCTTTGCTGCATGTGCCTGCACTTTCATAGCATATGGGAAAATTTTTCTTTTTTTTTATTTTAGATTTTAAGTGTCCATACCATGTTCCTCATATCCTCTCCTCCACGTTGTGTCTTCCTCCTTGCCATTTTCCCCTGCTTTGGCAACGTCTGGGAGCTTAGTTTTGGCATGTTTTGGTCCTTTGCAATGCAGCTCATTTCCTCACAGACCATTTCTTGAAGACACTAAAACTCCCAATTTTCTGCATTTTTTTGCTTTTTTTCAATTGGATTTCATTTGATCCTATCTCCTTTCCAGAGCGTTTGTAAGCCTTTCTTTATGGGGTCGCAAGATTCCGTTTCCTTCCCGAAAGGAAATGAAATTTCCTTTCGGGAAGGGAAACGGAATCTTGCGATTTCAATGGGGACCAAGAGAGGAATCTTTGGTGCATGTCCCTGCCCTAGATGACATGCCATGACTTTTGATGCCTTTGACTTTGGGAAAGATTTTTTTCTTTTTTTTTCCATTTTTTTTAAGCATCCATGCCATGTCTTTTATATCTTCCCTCCACACGTGTGTCTTGCTCCTTGCAATTTTCCACTGCTTTGGCAATGTCTGGAAGCTTAGTTTTGGCATGTTTTGGTATTTTGCACTGCTCTGCTATAATCCCGGTCCATTTTCTTAGAGTCACTAAATTGCCCAAATTTCCCAAATTTTTTTTTTTTCTCCTCCAATTGCAATTCCTTAGCTGGTATCTCCATTCCAGCCTGTTTGAAAGTCCTTCTTTTCTCTTTTGGCCTTCAGCGGGGATCACTTTTGGCAAGCTTTGCTGCATGTGCCTCATTTCATAGAATATGGAAAATTTTTTCTTTTTTAATTTTAGATTTTTAAGTGTCCATACCATGTTCCTCTATCCTCTCCTCCACGTTGTGTCTTGCTCCTTGCCATTTTCCCCTGCTTTGGCAACGTCTGGGAGCTTAGTTTTGGCATGTTTTGGTCCTTTGCAATGCAGCTCATTTCCTCACAGACCATTCTTGAAGACACTAAAACTCCCAATTTTCTGCATTTTTTTGGCTTTTTTTCAATTGGATTTCATTTGATCCTATCTCCTTTCCAGAGCGTTTGTAAGCCTTTCTTTATGGGGTCGCAAGATTCCGTTTCCTTCCCGAAAGGAAATGAAATTTCCTTTCGGGAAGGGAAACGGAATCTTGCGATTTCAATGGGGACCAAGAGAGGAATCTTTGGTGCATGTCCCTGCCCTAGATGACATGCCATGACTTTTGATGCCTTTGACTTTGGGAAAGATTTTTTTTTTTTTTTTTCCATTTTTTTTAAGCATCCATGCCATGTCTTTTATATCTTCCCCTCCACGTTGTGTCTTGCTCCTTGCAATTTTCCACTGCTTTGGCAATGTCTGGAAGCTTAGTTTTGGCATGTTTTGGTATTTTGCACTGCTCTGCTATAATCCCGGTCCATTTTCTTAGAGTCACTAAATTGCCCAAATTTCCCAATTTTTTTTTTTTCTCCTCCAATTGCAATTCCTAGCTGGTATCTCCATTCCAGCCTGTTTGAAAGTCCTTCTTTTCTCTTTTGGCCTTCAGCGGGGATCACTTTTGGCAAGCTTTGCTGCATGTGCCTCCATTTCATAGAATATGGGAAAATTTTTTCTTTTTAAATTTTAGATTTTTAAGTGTCCATACCATGTTCCTCCTATCCTCTCCTCCACGTTGTGTCTTCCTCCTTGCCATTTTCCCCTGCTTTGGCAACGTCTGGGAGCTTAGTTTTGGCATGTTTTGGTCCTTTGCAATGCAGCTCATTTCCTCACAGACCATTTCTTGAAGACACTAAAACTCCCAATTTTCTGCATTTTTTTGGCTTTTTTTCAATTGGATTTCATTTGATCCTATCTCCTTTCCAGAGCGTTTGTAAGCCTTTCTTTATGGGGTCGCAAGATTCCGTTTCCTTCCCGAAAGGAAATGAAATTTCCTTTCGGGAAGGGAAACGGAATCTTGCGATTTCAATGGGGACCAAGAGAGGAATCTTTGGTGCATGTCCCTGCCCTAGATGACATGCCATGACTTTTGATGCCTTTGACTTTGGAAAGATTTTTTTCTTTTTTTTTTCCATTTTTTTAAGCATCCATGCCATGTCTTTTATATCTTCCCTCCACTCCACGTTGTGTCTTGCTCCTTGCAATTTTCCACTGCTTTGGCAATGTCTGGAAGCTTAGTTTTGGCATGTTTTGGTATTTTGCACTGCTCTGCTATAATCCCGGTCCATTTTCTTAGTCACTAAATTGCCCAAATTTCCCAAATTTTTTTTTTTCTCCTCCAATTGCAATTCCTTAGCTGGTATCTCCATTCCAGCCTGTTTGAAAGTCCTTCTTTTCTGTTTTGGCCTTCAGCGGGGATCACTTTTGGCAAGCTTTGCTGCATGTGCCTGCATTTCATAGATATGGGAAAATTTTTTTTTTTTTAATTTTAGATTTTTAAGTGTCCATATTATGTTCCATATATCCTTCCCCTCCACGTTGTGTCTTGCTCCTTGCCATTTTCCCCTGCTTTGGCAACGTCTGGGAGCTTAGTTTTGGCATGTTTTGGTCCTTTGCAATGCAGCTCATTTCCTCACAGACCATTTCTTGAAGACACTAAAACTCCCAATTTTCTGCATTTTTTTGGCTTTTTTTCAATTGGATTTCATTTGATCCTATCTCCTTTCCAGAGCGTTGGTAAGCCTTTCTTTATGGGGTCGCAAGATTCCGTTTCCTTCCCGAAAGGAAATGAAATTTCCTTTCGGGAAGGGAAACGGAATCTTGCGATTTCAATGGGGACCAAGAGAGGAATCTTTGGTGCATGTCCCTGCCCTAGATGACATGCCAAGACTTTTGATGCCTTT
>NW_023416728.1:0-107848 GCF_012460135.2 Molothrus ater | reverse complement strand
TCCAGGGCACCTTGGGCTGCAAAGGCACCGATTCTGTCACAGGCAAGCTCACAGGGGCTCCACGGTGACATCCCAGGAGTCCCCAGCTGTCAAAGAGCCGGGATGGCCCCAGACACTCACAGGGATTCCTGTCATGGGCACAGTGGGAGCTTCAGGCAAAGTTTATTAGAGAAACTCCTGTTGGGTCTCGAGGTGCAGAAAGGAGCCCCAATAGCCCCCAGAGATCCCCAAATCTCAGCACTGAATCAGAGATGACACCAACTCAGATCAGAAGGCTAAGGGCTAAAACCACCTGTTTTTTCAATGCTCTTCTTTTATATCTTGGTTTTCTACAGGTGGACCTCATTGGTCATTTAATCAACACATTTCACATGATTGGCCAATTAAGACAACACCCTTCAGTAAACAACTTTATGGAAAAAGCCAACCCATCTCAAACATTGTTGGGGCATCATTATTGATGTTTGTTTTATGTTGGGCCTTTCTGGGGACACCCTTGATGGGGTAAACCCTCTGTAGCAGTTCTGTGCCATGTAAAAGGAGATGCATGGGACTTTTTTGGTCTTCAGCTTCTTGTTTATGGTTATCTTATCTAAAGTTTTGCATTGCTGTCCACACCAGGCTCAGCACACTGGAAAAGCACCGCAAAATAGCCCCAAAATGTACGGTTCAAGGTCTTTTAAGGTTGTCTCATCCAATTAACTCTTAAACCTACATTATTTCCACTTATCTGCCCATACCTCTCCCCTTGACTGTCCACATAACCTCTGCACTCTGCTTTCCTTGACCAATCACCCTGTGCCACCAACACTGCAGAAAATGGACTAGAAGAAGAAGAAGACAGGGACTACACCCCAATTCCTCCATCTTGCTTCCTATCTACACCATACTAAAAATCTCAAAACCTAAATTTCTCACCCAGTGACATGCTATACTAGCCTCTAATCTATTTCACACTTGGGTAAATTCTAATCTGTCTCAAAGTCTTGGAAGTCCTCTCCATTGGTGAAGGTTCAAGGCAGTGTTTCTCTGGGGGTCAGGATTCCTCAGAGCAGACAGAGAAATATTCCTTGTAACCTGGATTCCCACACATTTAACCTAAAAAACTTTGAAGATTTTAAGTTATCCAAAAATGTTCCAGGTAAGTAGGATTAGAAGGAGATGAAATAGAGAACAACAGAAAGATAGAAGATCCAGAGAAAGACACACAGATGGGTACCAACTGCTCAGGTTCCAGCATGACAACAAAAGAAACACCAGGAGAAGGCAGGATCCGGACCCTGCGCTGGCCTCATGCTCCGGCTTTTTAACGCCCTGGGACTTCATGGCCCTGCCCCTGGGGTGGGACTGCCAGTTGCTTGTCCAATCAGAGCCAGGGTAGCACCAGCTGCTAGTGTGTGATTGATTGATTGACAGCTGGGCCAATCAGAGCTGGGTTAGTACCGCCCCTGCTGTGTGATTGACAGGTCTGCCAGGCCAGGGCTGGGGGTGGGGCTCTGTCCCACCACAAACCAAAGCCTGACCTGGCCCTGGCCGACATGGGACAGGTCTGCCTGGTTTGGCCTCCTGGGGGCTGTCTGACAGGTCCCACTGAATTTGGCATGTCAAGGGCCACTTCCATCTGACCGTGAAGCACTGGGGCTTTTATTCCCATGGGAAAGAACTGTCTTTCTTGTCTAGGCACCCATGGCCAAAATTGGATTCTGCATCTAAAATTCTCTATATCCAAGGGTTACTCCCAGACAAAATCTGCCCATACAGTCAAGTCTGGCCAGCCTTGGCCTCTGGTGAGTGCCTCTCATCTGCCCCTGCCCCACTGGGGCTCACTTGTTTCCTTCCTATGGAGACCATTGTGACACTGCGGGGCATTGTGGAACCAATGGGCCATGGTGACAAGTGCAGCCCCTGTGGAACCTGTTACACTGTAGGAACTTGTGGAACCAAGGAGAACATTGTGACCCTGCAGGGTACCATGGATCCAAGGGGCCACTGTGACACTGTGGGGCCTCGTGGAACCAAGGACATCACTGTGGCTCTGTTGGGCCGCATGGGCCCAAGGGGCCAGTGTGAAGCAGCAGGGCTTTGTGGAACCAAGAGGCCATTGCTGCATTTCAGGGCCTCGTGGAGCCAAAGGGCCATTGTGATCCTGCAGGGCACCGTGGATCCATGGAGAGCATTGTGGCATTGCAAGCCCCATGGAATCATGGAGACCATTGTGACACTGTGGGGCCTCATGGAAGGAAGGGGCCATTGTGACACTATGGGAACTTGTGGAACCAAGGGAATCATTGTTGCACTACTGGGCCCCAATGGAACCAAGGGGCCATTGGACACAGCCAGGCTTCATGGAACCCAAAGGCCATTATGACACTGTGGGGCCTTGTGGAACCATGGAGACCATTAAGATCCTTAAGGACTTGTGTAATCAAGGGCCATTATGACACCTGAGGCCTCATGGAAGCCAGAGAACCACTGTGGCACTGCAAGGCCTCATGGGAGCAAGGAGCCATTGTGACACTTCAGGGCCCTGTGGAAGCAAGGGAACATGAAATAGGTGTGGCTGCCTTGGCCTCCCAGGGGTCACCTGACAGGTCTGGCTGACCTTGGAATGTGGAAGGCCACTCCCATCTGCCCCTGAAACACTGGAGCTCTGAGCTTTCCTTTGTATG
The DNA here is from genome assembly GCF_012460135.2 of Molothrus ater. NCBI lineage: Eukaryota > Metazoa > Chordata > Aves > Passeriformes > Icteridae > Molothrus > Molothrus ater. The sequence goes on along the minus strand of NW_023416728.1, from coordinate 105,179 downwards.
GAAAAGAACTGTCCATCTTTCCAGACATCCATGGCCAAAATTAGGATTCCACCTCCAAATTTCTGTGTATCCAAGGATTGCTGCGAGAGAAAAGCTGCCAGGACAGACAGGTCTGGCTGGTCTTTTACTCCTGAGTGCCAGAACTCACCTGTTTTCTAAACACTGGAAAGGGCTCGCTGCTTTTCTTTGTATGGAAATAATCATCCTTCTGCAGGCCCAAATGTCTGAAATTAGGACTCCACATTCATAATTTCAAATATCCAAGGGTTGCTCAAGCAAACCTGCCAGGACAGACAGGTCAGGCTTGCCTTGGCCTCTGGTGGTTGCTGTTCATCAGCTCCTGAAACATGGGGCTCCGTGGTTTCCTTCCTATGGAGACCAATGTGACCTTTGGGAGCCTTGTGAAATGAAGGGGCCATTGTGACACTGCAGAGCACCATGGATCCAAGGCACCATTGTGACATTGTGGAGCCCCGTGGAACCAAGGACATCATTGTGGCTCTGTTGGGCCACATGGTCCCAAGGAGCCAGTGCAAAGCAGCAGTGTGGGAGTTAGCCTGGCTGCAACTCAGAGTCCGACAGATTTTACCCCAAAAAATTGGGCATGAGTTTCAAGCCCTGGGAGTCATTTGTTTAAATAAGGTGAACTTGAAAGTTCTCCAAAAATCCTTTAGTGTTGTTATGCTAACTTGTCTAGGTTCTATTCCCTATTGGTTACTTCTTTCTCCTATATGGTTATTGTTCTTGAGTGTTCTACCCCCAAGTGTCTATGTTGTTGCCCGCTTTGTTTTGGGGGTCTTTGGATCCTGCCCCTCATACTTGCTCAGCTTCTCCATGTTTATTGTTTTTCACCCTATTAATTAAGTTCCTTTTAAACAACCTCATTGATCCTGCTCCTTTTCATTTCCGCAACCCTTGCCCTGAAGTCAGGGAACCAGAGAGGTTTGTCGCAGCCACCTTCACTGTGACCTTTGGCGCCCAAACAGGGACCATGACGCTCAGGGCTCCCTGTGTCAGTCACATCAGCTGGGGTTAGCTGATGGATAGGCCAGCGCTCCCCAGGATTTTGGATTGTGCCATGTTGTTGTTCTATTTCTGGAGTCCCATACTGTTGTTATCAGATTTCTAAAGTCCATACCTCCTTGGCGTGTTCTTATGGCTGCAGATCTTCACAGCATGGACTCCTTCTTCTTCTGCATGTTGTTCTCTCTTAGATTAGGGCTCCTTCAAGGCTCTCCCAGACTGGCTAACCTGCCCTCTTTTATCCCAGTTATCTTCATTGGTCACAGCTGCAGCCCAACGAAGGACATCGCAGCTGCAGCCCATCAAGGACAATCTGGACCTCCAGGGGCAAAGCCTCTATACAGATATTCAAGTACAATACATTTCCTCTACTATATTTCCCCCTTTTCTTTTACTTACAGAACCAGGTTTTATATACAATACTTCAAGTACAATATATACATTTCTTCATGACTCAAAGGCCACGTACAACACACATAGCTCTTTGCTCAAAGCCATACTCTTTCACAGGTCCTTGACCCAAAGGCTATGTTCTCTCGCAGCTCTTGGCTGTCTTATCTTCTGACAACTATCTGCAGCTCTTGGCTGACACAGTTCTTGGCTGTCTCATCTCTTCTACCAACTATCACGTCGGGATTACCCATTGTTGGTGTTCTATTTCTGGAGTCCCATACTGTTGTTATCAGATTTCTAAAGTCCACACCTCCTTGGCGTGTTCTTATGGCTGCAGATATTCACAGCACAGACTCCTTCTTCTGCATGTTGTTCTCTCCTAGATTAGGGCTCCTTCAAGGCTCTCCCAGATTGGTTAACCTGCCCCCTTTTATCCCAGTTATCCTCACTGGTCGCAGCTGCAGCCCAATGAAGGACATCGCAGCTGCAGCCCATCAAGGACAGCCAGGACCTCCTGGGGCAAAGCCTCCATACAGATACTCAAGTACAATACATTTCCTCTACTATAGTGCCAGCCAAGCGATTCATCGTTGCTTCAAAGGACCTTGCACAGGATCAGCAGGGACAACAATGGTTCACCTGCATAGGATTGCAGGTGGGTTTGGGGAAATGCAAGACATTTATTGCCCATTTTGCCACTGTGTTTTTACAATATGAACCCAAGTCCCATTATCGATTTGATGTGTTCTGGTGGCTGTTCCCCCTAAGACAGAGAAAGAGAAAAATGGGCAGCCAGATGTCCAAAGTAGAAAGGAGTGCATATGGATGCTTTAAGTTAATTCTCACTGATCAAGACAAAATATTTTCAAAGAACGAATTAAAATCAATCATGAGGTGGATCATTAAAAATTTTCCAGATGCCTCTGCTGATGAAATCCATACCACTGAAGTTTGGGACTCAGTGGGAGTTAAATTGTACAACCTTTTGATTAAAATGGACCCCGTGGCACCCTGCATGCTCCCCATCTTCCACACCATCCTTGAGACCCTTCACCAGCAAGCAGTGTGCTGAAAACTCAATCCATTGGTCACTGCAAACACGGGACCTCCCCTCAAACCTGCCTTTCTCAGACCTTCCACGATGGTCCAAGATGGCAATGGCCACACTGTCTTGGAGCATCATGCCCTGGAGACTCAAGATGGAAGGAACGCGAATGTGGCACAGGAGCCCGACCATCCTCCCCATCTTGGCTTCTCCACTTCCTGCTACCACAGCCTTCTCTTCCGCCCTGAACGAACCTCCAGACTCCACCCCCACAACTGCGGGTCACGCCCCACTGTCAATCATCCTCTCCACCCTGGGCAATGCCTCCAGTTAAGAAGGAGACTGGCAAACAACCTCAAAACTCCTCATTGCCCTGGTATGTTATGAAAGAAGGGGGCAGAATCCCAGGTATCAGCCATTGCTTTATGGGAAATCAAGGATCTGTGTAGGGCAGCTAAAGACCATAGGAAGGACTTACCTTGTTTTAATGGCCTAATGAGGGAGAGGTTTACAGCACATCTCTTAACCCCCTATGATTTAAAATATATTATGACCATGTTGTTGTCACCTACAGAATACACCCTGTGGGAAGGGGATGGAAGTGTTTACTAAATCAATTCATAGCAGACTATGCTAATAATGAGGCAAGGGCAGAATTGACAATCAACCACCTAGCTAGGGAAGGACAACACAGCCTGCCAGAGGATCAAGCAGCAGGTATCCCCAGAGAAGTATTGGATGATATCAAAGAGATGGCTTTGAAAGCTTGAATCCAGGTATCGATGGTAGCACCCCCCCAATTTGGACTACCTTGGGTGGCTGCAGCTAAAGCTTTAGGACAATCAGACCATCCTGGGTGCCTGATAAGTAAGCAAACCAATGCTGCCTCCCTCACATTGAGTGGCTGCTCTCAGACACAGAGACCATCAGACACGCCACCTTGCAGAACAGCGATAGAGTTTTTACTCGGGGCACATGGGCATGGCTGTGTAGACTCTGAGGGCATGTGCTGCATGAACCTCTCCAGCCACAGCGCGTCAATCCACAAGAGCATTCAGGCACTGAAGGAAGGGTTCAAGAAGCTTCAAGTGGAAAACAAAGACTGGTTCAATAAACTCTTCCAATCCAAGGAACTAAAGGTTTGGATGATGTCTACTAAAACGAGACTATTAATTGTCTTAGTGGTTGTCGTTGCATTGCTAATTGTCTCATATTTGTTTGAATACTTTTAGAAAGTCTTAGAAAACTCTTTCAGTTCCATCTTTGTTGTAAAACAGAAAGGGGGAAGATACCCAACACAGGCTCCTCATGGACTCCATGGAGGAGAGAATTGAGGCCAGGATGGCACGGAAACCTCTCAGAGACTCAGTGTGGGAAGGAAAATCCTTAAAAGTACCTAAAAGTATTCTTAAATCCATAAAGCACCTTAAAAACCTTGAGTATCTCAAGGCATTAATGAGCCCCACTGAGTGTCAGTAGAAAGCTCTCCAGGGACTCGTTAAAGCAGATAATTGGGGCCATGATTGCACAAAACTCTCACAGAGTCTGGATCAAAAGGGAAACACCAAGTACCTTAAAATAACTGAAGTACCTTGAAGTATTAATGAGCCCACTGAGTGTTGTTACTGACAAAGCCTCTCCAGGGACTAATTACAGCAGATAATTGGAGGCCATGATTGCACAAACCTCTCAGAGACTCCAAGGCAAAAGCCAAACCCAAAGTCCTTTGAAAAACCTGCAGTCCCTGCAGGGAGCATGAAGGAGCCCCAGGGCCATTGCTGAGCAAGGCTCCCCAGGGACTCCTTCCAGCAGATCCTTGAGGCCACTGGGATGTGGGCTAGGGGGGGATGCTGAGGGCAGCACAAGGGGCTGACAGTGCCCAGCCTGGCTGGGGCTGTGCTAGGAGGCCCCAGGGCCTCAGGACAAGGTGTCTCCTCCCAGCCCTTGCTGGCACAGACCCTGCTGTGCCCCAGGGCACCAAGACTTGGCTTCTCTTTGTCCCCACCTGTCATCACTGCCTGCAGTTCTCTGCTCTGCCTGGGGCCTGGGGACACTTGCTCAGTCGTGTCCCTCAGAGGGACCCATTAAAAGTCCAAGAAAGTTTGGAGTTGGATTCTGACTTGGTGTTCTGGAGAGGTTTCTTCAGCTCCCTCTCAGGGACTGATGTCCAGGGCCTGAGCACAAAGCCCCAGAGGCTGATTAAAGTCCTTGTGCTGTGTCTGTGCTGCTGAGCTGGGCTGGGCTCCTGGCACAGAGGCAGCTCCTGGTCACCAAGAAGAGCTTCAAAAGCACATTTCTCTTGATGAGCAGCTCTTCTGCCAGCCCAGCAGGGCTGGGGCACTGCCTGCAGCCCCCGGGCACCGCACAGAGGCACAGAGAGCTTCAATCAGTCAGGGCTGGGAAGGGGCTGAGAAGTGCCTGGGGCACAATCACTGCCAGCCCTTGGCACAGGAACCTCTGGCTGCAGGACAATGCAGCTGCAGCTCCTGGAGCCATCTCCTGCAGCTGGAACATGCCAATGCCTGCAGAGCCTGTGAGTACATTCTCTGATTGTCTCTTGTGCAGAGCAGCCAGGGGTGCCCAGGGCTGTCCTGCAGAGCAGGGTCCTGCAGCCCAGGGCGCTGTGCTGGGTCAGGGACTCTGCTGCCTGCCAGGGACAGCTCTCAGCCAGCCCTGGCAGCTGCTCCCAGCGCTGCGGGACAAGATCTGGGTGGCAGGAGACAGCTGGTGAGGCTTGGGAGTGTTCTCCTTGTGTGGGGAGGATGCTGCTTTGTTCAGGGCTGCTCCCAGCATGGCATTTACCTGCAGAACATTTCCAAGTAAGTTATACAGGGACCACAGCGATGCAGGGACTGGATGAAAGGGGAAATCATGGTTTTTAAATCTATTTTTCTGGGTTGTCTTGATAGGAAATTGCACATAGATATTTATCTCTCAGTTCAGGTTTAAAAAAAAAAAAAACAATCCTCTCAGATGTTTCTAAACCAGGCAGTTACAGAAATCACCACAGAGCCCCTTAGAGGCAGCATCAGTGCTGCTTTTCCAGCCTCCTCAGGGTTGCTCTTGTTAGCGTTCACAAACACATAATCACAGAAGCGATTATATGTGGTCCTTTTTATTCAAGAGCTCTGGTAATCAGGGTAGTTTCCACCCAAATCTGATTCCGACCATACATTCGAGGTGAACGTGTTTTATACTCTATCATTACTTAACTTTCATGTTAATTATGAAACTATATTCATCTATTGTATACACAGATTTCAGCTAAACATAGCCCCTTTAAACTTCCAACATAGTTTCTCACAATTCTTCCTTTGGTTATTTAATAATTATATTTAATTACTAAACAATCATCACATCTAACAATTATATCTTTTATCATACTGCTAACACAGGGACAGTGATCTGAGAAAACACAAAGGCTAATATTTTCAAAGACTATTTTTAACATTTTCCAGGGCTCCACTATCACTCTGACGTTGCCCTCAGAGCCTGCAGAGCCAGAGCTGCCCCTGGGCAGTGCCTGAGCTGGGAGGGCTCTGCAGGGCAGAGCTGAGCCCCCAGGGCTGGGCTGGGCTCTGGCAGCACTGGCAGGGCCCAGCCCTGGGCACAGGGAAGCAGCTGCTGGCAGGGACAGCTCCAGGCAGCAGAGCCCTGGGCAGGCAGTGGGGGGAAAATGCGCCCAGCCTGTGCTGGGACATTTCAAGTCCTCTCCAAACCCAACTATTCCATGATTACTTTTCTTACAGATCCCCACGCCACGGCACAGCAAATGTCGAACAGCAGCTGCATCAGGCACTTCCTGCTGCTGGCATTGGCAGACACGCGGCAGCTGCAGCTCCTGCACTTCTGCCTCTTGCTGGGCATCTCCCTGGCTGCCCTCCTGGGCAACGGCCTCATCATCAGCGCCGTAGCCTGCGGCCACCACCTGCACGCGCCCATGTTCTTCTTCCTGCTCAACCTGGCCCTCAGCGACCTGGGCTCCATCTGCACCACTGTCCCCAAAGCCATGCACAATTCCCTCTGGGACACCAGGAACATCTCCTACACTGGATGTGCTACTCAGGTTTTTTTCTGATCTTCTTCATAGGAGCAGAGTATTTTCTCCTCACTACTATGTGCTACGACCGCTACGTGTCCATCTGCAAACCCCTGCACTACGGGACCCTCCTGGGCAGCAGAGCTTGTGCCCACATGGCAGCAGCTGCCTGGGCCAGTGCCTTTCTCAATGCTCTCATGCTCACAGCCAATACATTTTCCCTGCCCCTGTGCCATGGCAATGCCCTGGGCCAGTTCTTCTGTGAAATCCCACAGATCCTTAAGCTCTCCTGCTCACACTCCAACCTCAGGGAAGTTGGGCTCATTGCTGTTAGTGTGTGTTTAGCATTTGGCTGTTTTGTGTTCATTGTTTTCTCCTATGTGCAGATCTTCAGGGTTGTGCTGAGGATCCCCTCTGAGCTGGGACGGCACAAAGCCTTTTCCACCTGCCTCCCTCACCTGGCTGTGGTCTCTCTGTTCCTCAGCACTGGTATATTTTCCAACCTGAAGCCCCCCTCCATGTCCTCCCCATCCCTGGATCTGTCCCTGTCAGTTCTTTACTCAGTGGTGCCTCCAGCCCTGAACCCCCTCATCTACAGCCTGAGGAACCAGGAGCTCAAGGCTGCAGTGTGGAGAGTGATGACTGGATGGTTTTGGAAACATTAAGCTGCTGACCAATTTCTGCAAATCACTTGTAATAAAAGTCATCTTAGATAGTACATGTTGGTTTAATTTTGGAAGTTCTTTCTCTTTTTATTTTAGGTTTTTAATCTTTTCCACAAATAAATATCATTTATTGTACCATTTCTCATTTTGTTTCCCTCCACCTACCCTGTGGCCACAGACTGTGTCAATGAGGGTTGTGCTCTCAGTGGCTTTAAATGAACTAACGGATCTCCCAGAAGAGTTTTCAGCAGAGATGCCCTTTTGTTGCCTTCTCTGGAGCTGCAGCAGCAATGTCTGGTTTTTGCCCAGAGGCTGCTGGGGCCCTGGCCAGGCTCCCCAGGGAAGGCTCCCAGCTCCAGGGCTCTCTGAGCTGCAGCAGTGTTTGGCCAGCGCTGCCAGGCCCAGGCTGCCATTGTTGGGGTGTCCTGTGCAGGGCCAGCAGTTGGACTGGAGGATCCTGATGGGTCCCTCCCAGCTCAGCCAATTCTGTGCTTCTGGGATCCCATCAGCCTGGGGATGGGGCTGCCAATGGTTGCCATGGCAACTGCCTCTGGCTGCAGGCCTGAGCTGGTGTCCATGGCAACCACCCCTGGCATGGGGTCTCCATGGAGCTGCCAAGGCACTGAGCAAAGCAACAAGGGGCTGGTGATGGTTGCCATGGAAACTGACCATAGCAACAAGGGCTGGTGATGGTTGCCATGGTAACTGAGCATAGCAACAGGGGGATGGTCATGGTTGCCATGGATACTGACCATAGCAACAGGGGGCTGGTGATGGTTGCCTGCTCAGGATCAGATTTGTCACAGGCCCTCAGATGGGTTCCATGGGATCTTTCCAAGAGTCTCCAGGCTGTTCCAGAGCTGAAATGTCACAGGCAGAGTCAGGGGCTCCATGAAGACCTCCCAGGCCTTTCTGGGGATGGTAAAGAGCCCTGTGGTCTGAGGCAGTCACAGCCATTCCATGGTGACACCCCAGGGCACCTTGGGCTGCAAAGGCACCGATCTGTCACAGGCACTCACGGGGGCTCCACGGTGACATCCCAGGAGTCCCCAGGCTGCCAAAGAGCCGGGATGGCCCAGACACTCACAGGGATTCCTGTCATGGGCACAGTGGGAGCTTCAGGCAAAGTTTATTAGAGAAACTCCTGTTGGGTCTCGAGGTGCAGAAAGGAGCCCCAATAGCCCCCAGAGATCCCCAAATCTCAGCACTGAATCAGAGATGACACCAACTCAGATCAGAAGGCTAAGGGCTAAAAGCCACCTGTTTTTTCAATGCTCTTCTTTTATATCTTGGTTTTCTACAGGTGGACCTCATTGGCCATTTAATCAACACATTTCACATGATTGGCCAATTAAGACAACACCCTTCAGTAAACAACTTTATGGAAAAAAGCCAACTTATTTCAAACATTGTCGGGGCACCAGTTATTGATGTTTGTTTTATGTTGGGCCTTTCTGGGGGCACCCTTGATGGGGTAAACCCTCTGTAGCAGTTCTGTGCCATGTAAAAGGAGATGCATGGGACTTTTTTGGTCTTCAGCTTCTTGTTTATGGTTATCTTATCTAAAGTTTTGCATTGCTGTCCACACCAGGCTCAGCACACTGGAAAAGCACCGCAAAATGGCCCCAAAATGTACGGTTTCAAAGTCTTTTAAGGTTGTCTCATCCAATTAACTCTTAAAACCTACATTATTTCCACTTATCTGCCCATACCTCTCCCCTTGACTGTCCACATAACCTCTGCACTCTGCTTTCCTTGACCAATCACCCTGTGCCACCAACACTGCAGAAAATGGACTAGAAGAAGAAGAAGACAGGGACTACACCCCAATTCCTCCATCTTGCTTCCTATCTACACCATACTAAAAATCTCAAAACCTAAATTTCTCACCCAAGTGACATGCTATACTAGCCTCTAATCTATTTCACACTTTGGTAAATTCTAATCTGTCTCAAAGTCTTGGAAGTCCTCTCCATTGGTGAAGGTTCAAGGCAGTGTTTCTCTGGGAGTCAGGATTCCTCAGAGCAGACAGAGAAATATTCCTTGTACCCTGGATTCCCACACATTTAACCTAAAAAACTTTGAAGATTTTAAGTTATCCAAAAATGTTCCAGCTAAGTAGGATTAGAAGGAGATGAAATAGAGAACAACAGAAAGATAGAAGATCCAGAGAAAGACACACAGATGGGTACCAACTGCTCAGGTTTCAGCCTGACAACAAAAGAAACACCAGGAGAAGGCAGGATCCAGACCCTGCGCTGGCCTCATGCTGCGGCTTTTAAGGCCCTGGGACTTCATGGCCCCGCCCCTGGGGTGGGACTGCCAGTTGCTTGTCCAATCAGAGCCAGGGTAGCACCAGCTGCTTGTGTGTGATTGATTGATTGACAGCTGGGCCAATCAGAGCTGGGTTAGTACCGCCCCTGCTGTGTAATTGACAGCTGTGCCAGGCCAGGGCTGGGGGCGGGGCTCTGTCCCACCACAAACCAAAGCCTGACCTGGCCCTGGCCCGACATGGGACAGGTCTGCCTGGTTTGGCCTCCTGGGGGCTGTCTGACAGGTCCCACTGAATTTGGCATGTCAAGGGCCACTTCCCATCTGACCGTGAAGCACTGGGGCTTTTATTCCCATGGGAAAGAACTGTCTTTCTTGTCTAGGCACCCATGGCCAAAATTGGGATTCTGCATCTAAAATTCTCTATATCCAAGGGTTACTCCCAGACAAAATCTGCCCATACAGTCAAGTCTGGCCAGCCTTGGCCTCTGGTGAGTGCCTCTCATCTGCCCCTGCCCCACTGGGGCTCACTTGTTTCCTTCCTATGGAGACCATTGTGACACTGCAGGCTCTTGTGGAACCTGTTACACTGTAGGAACTTGTGGAACCAAGGAGAACATTGTGACCCTGCAGGGTACCCTGGATCCAAGGGGCCACTGTGACACTGTGGGGCCTCATGGAACCAAGGACATCATTGTGGCTCTGTTGGGCCACATGGTCCCAAGGGGCCAGTGTGAAGCAGCAGGGCTTTGTGGAACCAAGAGGCCATTGCTGCATTTCAGGGCCTCGTGGAGCCAAAGGGCCGTTGTGATCCTGCAGGGCACTGTGGATCCATGGAGAGCATTGTGGCACTGCAAGGCCCCATGGAACCATGGAGACCATTGTGACACTGTGGGGCCTCATGGAAGGAAGGGGCCATTGTGACACTATGGGAACTTGTGGAACCAAGGGAATCATTGTTGCACTACTAGGCCCCAATCGAATCAAGGGGCCATTGGACACAGCCAGGCTTCATGGAACCAATAGACCATCATGACACTGTGGGGCCTTGTGGAACCATGGAGACCATGAAGATCCTTAAGGACTTGTGTAACCAAGGGGCCATTATGGCACCTGAGGGCATCATGGAAGCAAGGAGCCATTGTGACACTGCAGGGCCCTGTGGAACCAAGGGAACATGAAATAGGTGTGGCTGCCTTGGCCTCCCAGGGGTCACCTGGCAGGTCTGGCTGACCTTGGAATGTGGAAGGCCACTCCCATCTGCCCCTGAAACACTGGGGCTCTGGGCTTTCCTTTGTATGGAAAAGAACTGTCCATCTTTTCGAGGTATCCATGCCCAAAATTAGGATTCCACCTCCAAATTTCTGTGTATCCAAGGATTGCTGCCAGACAAAAGCTGCCAGGACAGAAAGGTCTGGCTGGTCTTTTACTCCTGAGTGCCAGAACTCACCTGTTTTCTAAACACGGGAAAGGGCTCTGTGCTTTTCTTTGTATGGAAAAAATCATCCTTCTCTAGGCACAAATGTCTAAAATTAGGATTTCACATTCATAATTTTGAATATTCACGGGTTGCTCCAAGCAAACCTGCCAGGACAGACAGGTCAGGCTTGCCTTGGCTTGTGGTGGTTGCTGTTCATCAGCTCCTGAAAAACAAGGGCTCCGTGCTTTCTTTCCTATGGAGACCAATGTGACATTTGGGAGCCTTGTGAAATGAAGGGGCCATTGTGACACTGCAGAGCACCGTGGATCCAAGGGACCATTGTGACACTGTGGAGCCTCGTGGAACCAAGGACATCATTGTGGCTCTGTTTGGCCGCATGGTCCCAAGGGGCCAGTGCAAATCAGCGGTGTGGGAGTTAGCCCGGCTGTAACTCAGAGTCAGCCAGATTTTACCCCAGAAGAAATGGGCGTGAGTTTCAAGTCCTAGGAATCATTCGTTTAACTTAGGGTGAGTTTGAGAGTTCCCCCATAAGCCTTTAATGTTGTTATGCTAACTTGTCCAAGTTCTACTCCCCTATTGGTTACTTGTTTCTTCTATAGGTTTATTGTTCTAGTTTTCTAGCCCCAAGTGTCTGTGTTGCTGCTTCCCCTTTGTCTCAGGTCTTAGGATTCTGCCCCTAATACTGTGCTTGACTTCTCCATGTTTATTGTTTTTCACCCTGTTATTAAAGTTCTTTTTGGGCAACTCCATCAAACCCACGCCTTTTCATTTTCGCCCACCTTGCTCTTGAGTCAGGGAACCAGAGAGGTTTGTCACAGCCACCCTCATTGTGACCTTTGGCGCCCTAACAGGGACCATGACACTCAGGGCTCCCTGTGTCAGTCACGTCAGCTGGGGTTGGCTGATGGATAGGCCAGTGCTCCCCGGGATTTTGGATTGTGCTGCGCCCGGTGGATTGATCGTTGGGACCTTGGCCAGGATCAGCAGGGACAACGACGGTTTCACCTGCATAGGATTGCAGGTGGGTTTGGGGAAATACAAGACATTTATTGCCCATTTTGCCACTGTCTTTTTATAATATGCACCCATGTCCCATAACTGATTTGTGGTCTTTTAGTGGCTCTTCCCCATAAGGCAGGGAAAGAGAAAAATGGGCAGCCAGATGTCCAAAGTAGAAAGCATATATGGATGCTTTAAGTTAATTCTCAGTGATCATGGCAAAGTATTTTCAAAGAAGAAATTAAAATCAATTGTGATGTGGATCATTAAAAATTTTCCAGATGCCTCTGTTGATGAAATCCATACCACTGAATTTTAGGACTCAGTGGGAGTTAAATGTACAACCTTTTGATCAAAAGGGACCCCATTGCACCCTGCATGCTCCCCATCTTCCACACCATCCTTGAGACCCTTCACCAGCAAGCAGCGTGTTGAAAACTCAATCCATTGGTCACTCCTAACTCGGGACCTCCCCTCAAACCTGCCTTTCTCAGACCTTCCACGATGGTCCAAGATGGCAATGGCCACGCGGTCTTGGAGCATCATGCCCTGGAGACTCAAGACGGAAGGAGCCTGAATGTGGCTCGGGAGCCCGACCATCCTCCCTCCATCCTGGCTCCTCCACTTCCTGCTACCACAACCTTCTCTTCCACCCTGAATGAACATCCAGACTCCACCCCCACAACTGCAGGTCACGCCCACACTGTCAATCATTCCACTTCCACCCTGGGCCATGCCTCCAGAACTCCACCCTGGAAGTCCGCCATCCTAAATCAAGGCCCTTCCTCCCCAACACCTGACAAAATGCCAGCGTCCTCTGCCTCACCCTCCAGCAACAATATAACCCCATGATCCAAGATACTAAGCCCAACTGTCACACTATTTCTAATCCAAATGTTTCTCCCCCAAGTTATTCTTCCTCCCCAGAAGACAGTTTGGACTCCCCAGAGCCACCTCGCCCCTCAACCTCAGAAGATCCCTAGGAAAGGATTCGGAAAGAAGCAGTTAGGGAAGGAGACAGGCAAATAGTCTCGAAACTCCTCGTTGCCCCTGTATGTTATGAAAGAAGGGGGCAGAATCCCAGGTATCAGCCATTGGTTTATGGGGAAATCAAGGATCTGTGTACGGCAGCTAAAGACCATAGGAAGGACTTACCTTGTTTTAATGGCCTAATGAGGGCCATGTTTACAGCACATGCTTTAACCCCTTATAATTTAAAATATATTATGACCAGGTTGTTCTCACCTCACAGAATACACCCTGTGGGAAGGGGGATGGAAGTTTTTACTAAATCAATTAATAGCAGACTATGCTAATAATGAGGCAAGGGCAGAATTGACAATCAACCATCTAGCTGGAGAAGGACAACACAGCCTACCAGATGATCAAGCAGCAGGTATCCCCAGAGAAGTATTGGATGATATCAAAGAAATGGCTTTGAAAGCTTGAATCCAGGTATCGGATGGTAGCACCCCCAATTTGGACTACCTTGGGTGGCTGCAGCTAAAGCTTTAGGGCAATCAGACCATCCTGGGTGCCTGTTAAGTAAGCAAACCAATGCTGCCTCCCTCACATTGAGTGGCTGCTCTCAGACACAGAGACCATCAGACACGTCACCTTGCAGAACAGCGATAGAGTTTTTACTCTGGGCATATGGGCATGGCTGTGTAGACTCTGAGGGCATGTGCTGCATGAACCTCTCCAGCCACAGCGAGTCAATCCACAAGAGCATTCAGGTACTGAAGGAAGGGTTCAAGAAGCTTCAAGTGGAAAACAAACACTGGTTCAATAAACTCTTCCAATCCAAGGGACTAAAGGGTTGGATGATGTCTAGCTAAAATAGGGCTATTAATTCTCTTAGTGGTTGTTGTATTGTTAATTGTCCCATGTTTGTTTGGATGCTTTTAGAAAGTTATACAAAATTCTTTCAGTTCCATCTTTCTTGTAAAATAGAAAGGGATAAGAGACCCAACACAGGCTCCTCATGGACTCCTTGGAGGAGAGAATTGGAGGCCAGGATGGCAAAAAAACCTCCCAGAGACTCAGTGTAGGAAGGGAAATCCTTAAAAGTACCTAAAAGTATTCTTAAATCCATAAAATACCTTAAAAACCTTGAGTATCTCAAGGCATTAATGAGCCCCACTGAGTGTCAGTACAAAGCTCTCCAGGGACTAATTACAGCAGATAATTGGAGGCCAGGATTGCACAAACCTCTCAGAGACTCCAAGGCAAAAGCCAAAGCCAAAGTCCTTTGAAAAACCTACAGTCCCTACAGGGAGCATGAAGGAGCCCCCAGGGCCATTGCTGAGCAAGGCTCCCCAGGGACTCCTTCCAGCAGATCCTTGAGGCCACTGGGATGTGGGCTAGGGGGGGATGCTGAGGGCAGCACAAGGGGCTGACAGTGCCCAGCCTGGCTGGGGCTGTGCCAGGAGGCCCCAGGGCCTCAGCACAAGGTGGCTCCTCCCAGCCCTTGGTGGCACAGACCCTGCTGTGCCCCAGGGCACCAAGACTTGGCTTCTCTTTGTCCCCACCTGTCATCACTGCCTGCAGTTCTCTGCTCTGCCTGGGGCCTGGGGACACTTGCTCAGTCGTGTCCCTCTCTGGGACCCATTAAAAGTCCAAGAAACTTTGGAGTTGGATTCTGCCTTGGAGTTCTGCAGAGGTTTCTTCAGCTCCCTCTCAGGGACTGATGTTCAGGGCCTGAGCACAAAGCCCCAGAGGCTGATTAAAGTCCTTGTGCTGTGTCTGTGCTGCTGAGCTGGGCTGGGCTCCTGGCACAGAGGCAGCTCCTGGTCACCAAGAAGAGCTTCAAAAGCACATTTCTCTTGATGAGCAGCTCTTCTGCCAGCCCAGCAGGGCTGGGGCACTGCCTGCAGCCAGCCTGGGCACAGCCCAGAGGCACAGAGAGCTTCAATCAGTCAGGGCTGGGAAGGGGCTGAGAAGTGCCTGGGGCACAATCACTGCCAGCCCTTGGCACAGGAACCTCTGGCTGCAGGACAGTGCAGCTGCAGCTCCTGGAGCCATCTCCTGCAGCTGGAACATGCCAATGCCTGCAGAGCCTGTGAGTACATTCTCTGCTTGTCTCTTGTGCAGAGCAGCCAGGGGTGCCCAGGGCTGTCCTGCAGAGCAGGGTCCTGCAGCCCAGGGTGCTGTGCTGGGGCAGGGACTCTGCTGCCTGCCAGGGACAGCTCTCAGCCAGCCCTGGCAGCTGCTCCCAGCACTGGGGGACAAGATCTGGGTGGGGGGAGACAGCTGGTGAGGCTTGGAAGTGTTCTCCTTGTGTGAGGAGGATGCTGCATTGTTCAGGGCTGCTCCCAGCATGGCATTGAACTGCAGAACATTTCCAAGGAGATTATATAGGGAGCACAGCAAGACAGGGGCTGCATGAAAGGGAAAATCCTGCTTTTTATTCTACTGCTCTGGGTTGCCTGGATGCAAAATGGCACATATATATTCATCTCTCAGTTCAGGTTAAGAAAAAAAACCAAGTTTTTTCTCAGATCTTTTTAAACCAGGCAGTTACAGAAAAGACCACAGGGCCCCTTACTGTTGCTTTTCCATTCTCCTCAGGGTTGCTCTGACATTGCCATCAGAGCCTGCAGAGCCAGAGCTGCCCCTGGGCAGTGCCTGAGCTGGGAGGGCTCTGCAGGGCAGAGCTGAGCCCCCAGGGCTGGGCTGGGCTCTGGCAGCACTGGCAGGGCCCAGCCCTGGGCACAGGGAAGCAGCTGCTGGCAGGGACAGCTCCAGGCAGCAGAGCCCTGGGCAGGCAGTGGGGGGAAAGTGCCCCCAGCCTGTGCTGGGATATTTCAAGTCCTCTCCACACCCAGCTATTTCATGATTACTTTTCTTACAGATCCCCATGCCAAGACAGAAGAAATGTCGAACAGCAGCTGCATCAGTCACTTCCTCCTGCTGGCATTGGCAGACACGCGGCAGCTGCAGCTCCTGCACTTCTGCCTCTTGCTGGGCATCTCCCTGGCTGCCCTCCTGGGCAACGGCCTCATCATCAGCGCTGTAGCCTGCGGCCACCACCTGCACACGCCCATGTTCTTCTTCCTGCTCAACCTGGCCCTCAGCGACCTGGGCTCCATCTGCACCACTGTCCCCAAAGCCATGCACAATTCCCTCTGGGACACCAGGAACATCTCCTACACTGGATGTACTGCTCAGCTCTTTTTCTTTCTCTTCTTCCTCTCAGCAGAATTTTATCTCCTGACCGTGATGTGCTACGATCGCTACGTGTCCATCTGCAAACCCCTGCACTACGGGACCCTCCTGGGCAGCAGAGCTTGTGCCCACATGGCAGCAGCTGCCTGGGCCAGTGCCTTTCTCAATGCTCTCCTGCACACGGCCAATACATTTTCCCTGCCCCTGTGCCATGGCAATGCCCTGGGCCAGTTCTTCTGTGAAGTCCCACACATCATCAAGCTCTCCTGCTCACACTCAAACCTCAGGGAAATTGGGCTCATTTTGGTTAGCCTTTGTTTAGCATTTGGCTGTTTTGTGTTCATTGTTTTCTCATATATGCTGATCTTCAGGGCTGTGCTGAGGATCCCCTCTGAGCAGGGACGGCAAAAAGCCTTTTCCACCTGCCTCCCTCACCTGGTCGTGGTGTCCTTGTTTATCAGCACTGGCACATTTGCTCACCTGAAGCCCCCCTCCATGTCCTCCCCATCCCTGGATCTGTCAGTGTCAGTTCTGTACTCGGTGGTGACTCCAGCCCTGAACCCCCTCATCTACAGCCTGAGGAACCAGGAGCTCAAGGCTGCAGTGTGGAGACTGATGACTGGATGCTTTCACAAACATTAAAATACTGGCCAATTTCTACAAATCGCTTGTAATAAAAGTAGTCTTTCATATTTCTTGGTGGTTTGGATGTAGGGTCTTTTTTCTCTTGTTTTAGTTTTTCATACTATCTACAAAGAAATGTCATTGTTTCTGCCATTTCTCATTTCATGTCTCTCCACCTTCCCTGTGGACACAGACTGTGTCAATGAGGGGTTATGCTCTCAATAGCTTTAGAGGAACTAAGGGATGTCCCAGCAGAGTTTTCTGCAGAGATGCCCTTGTGTTGCCTTCTCTGGAGCTGCAGCAGCAATGTCTGTGTGCAGAGCTGGGGCAGATCAGTGCTGGCCCAGCAGCTGTGCCCAGCAGCAGCAGCAGCAGCACTTGGTGTTGCCAGTGCTGCTGCCGTGGCCCTGCCCCACTGCCCTGGTGGCCCTGGTGTTGCTGCAGGGCCTGAGTGCTCTCGGGGCCGGGCACAGCCCTGGGGGTGGCAGTGCCGGGGCTGCAGCAGGGACAGGCCATGGGCACTGCTGGGGCAGCGCTGACGCCTCAGGCCAGGCCCTGGGGGCTCCAGGCTCCTTGCCCAGGCTCTCTCAAGAACACGGCCAGGCCAATGCTCAGCACAGAAACCCCCGTGAGCAGCCCCAGGCTGGCCGTGGGCAGGCTTGGGGAAAACAGCATGGCTGGGGCTCTGCAAGGGCCCTGGGGCAGACGGGAAGGAGCAGCAGAGCAGGGGCTGATCCATGCCCAGTGCGCTGCACAGCCCAGGGCAGCGTCCCAGAGTGTTCTCATGCAGCTGCCAACAACATCCCCCCTCTGCAGCCCTGGCCTCTCCCCCAGCTCACACAGGTGCCCCATCCTTGCAGGCACAGACACGGCAGCACTGCCTCAGCAGCCCCTGTTTGCATTGCACACAGCAGGGGCAGCACCCCCGTGCTGTTGCTGTGGGGACATGAACCTGAGGGAGCACAAATGCCATCAGCCCCTGGGGCCAGCAAGTGCTGGGGACACCAGGGAAACCATTCAGCTTTGTCCTGGCCTCTGCAGGCAGCCAGAAAGTTTGTTCCCATCAGCTGGGAGTTTCCTGTGCCACTGCAGACGCTGTTGCTCAGAGCCAGGGCTGCCTGGCAGCCACCCCCAAACTGCCCTGAGCATTTCCTTGGCTTCTCCTTTGCTTTCTTTACTCTTTCCTGATACAAATTTCTTCCAATTTCCCACCCCTGTTCCCTCCTTCTGAAGAGGAGGACCAGGGCTCATTCTGGAACTGCTCCAAGGGTGGTTTCAGAGAATCCCAGAATCAGCAAGGCTGGAAAAGACCTTGGAGATCATCAAGTCCAACCTGTGCCCTAACACTGCCTTTTCCCCCCTGAGCCTCCTCTTCTCCAGGATAAACAACCCCAGCTCTCTCAGCCGCTCCTCACAGGTCTTGTGTTCCAGACCCCTCCCCAGCCTTGTTGCCCTTCTCTGGACACGCTCCAGCCCCTCCATGTCCTTCCTAAATTGGGGAGCCCAGAACTGGACACAGCACTCAAGGTGCTGCCCAACCAGTGCTGAGCACAGGGGAAGAATCCCTGCCCTGCTCCTGCTGGCCACACCATTCCTGATCCAGGCCAGGAGCCATTGGCCTTCTTGGCCACCTGGGCACACTGCTGCCTCATGTCCAGCCTGCTGTCCATCAGTCCCTGCAGGTCCCTTTCTGCCTGGCTGCTCTCCAGCCACTCTGTCCCCAGCCTGTAGCTCTGCAGGGGTTGTTGTGGCCAAAGTGCCGGACCCGGCACTGGGACTTGTTAAACCTCACCTTGTTGGATTTGGACCCTGGATCCAGCCTGTCCAGGGCCCTGTGCAGAGCCCTCCTACCCTCCAGCAGATCCAAACTCCCAGACAACTTGATGTCACCATGGTTCCATGTGTCCCCAGTGTGTCACAAAGGTCTCCATGATTCCATGAGGCCTCCCAGTGTCACAATATCCCTTTGATTCCATGGGACCCCTTGGTGTCACCAAGTCCCTTGGATCCTTGGGCCCTGCAGTGTTACAATGGTGCCGTGGTCCCCAAGGCCCTGCAGTGTCACAACAGATCCTTGGTTCCAAGGCCCTGCAGTGTCACAATGGCACCATAGTCCCCCATGGCCCTGCAGTGTCACAATGAATCCTTGGTTCCATGAGGTCTGGCAGTGCAGCAATGCTCTCCTTGGTTCCACAGTGTCACAATGGCCTCCTGGTCCCAAGGGCCACCATGGTGTCAAACATGTTTCCTTCGTTCCATGAGTCCCTGAGGAGCAGCCCTGGCCCCTTGGTTCCATGGGGCCCTGCAGTGTCACAATGGCCCCATTGTGACAACAGGTCCTGCTCTGTCACAATGCTCTGCATGGTTCCACAAGGCCCTGCAGGGTCACAGTGGCCTCTGTGGTTCCACCAGGACCCAGACTGTCACCATGGACTCCTTGCTTCCATCCAGCCCCACAGTGTCACAATGGCCCCTTGGCTCTGTGCTGCCATGTTGCACACAGTGTCACCATGGTCCTCTTAGTGCCACCAGGCCCCGCAGTGTCACAATGGCCCCTTGCTTCCTCAGGCCCTGCAGTGTCAAAATCATCAGAGAATGAACCAGGCTGCAAAAGAACTTGGAGAGCATCAAGTCCAACCTGGCACCCAACACCACCTTGTCACCCAGACCATGGCGCTGAGTGCCACATCCAGTCTTTCCTTAAACACTTCCAGGGATGGTGACTCACCCACCTCCCTGGACAGCCCATTCCAATGCCCAAATCACCCTTTGTGTGGAGAATATTTCCTAATGTCCAGCCTAAACTTTACCTGGTGCAGCTGAAGGCTGTGTCCTCTTGTCCTGTCACTGTTCCCTGGGAGAAGAGCCCGACCCCCACCTGGCTTCACCCTCCTGTCAGGGAGTTGTAGAGAGTGATGAGGTCTCCCCTAAGCCTCCTCTTCTCCAGGATAAACAACCCCAGCTCCCTCAGCTGCTCCTCACAGGACTTGTGCTCCAGACCCCTGACCAGCCTTGTTTCCCTTCTCTGGACACGCTCCAGCCCCGCATTGTCCTTCCTAAATTGGGGGGCCCAGAACTGGAAACAGCACATGAGGTGCTGCAGAACCAATGCCAAGCACAGAGGAAGAATCACTGCCCTGCCCCTGCTGGCCACACTATTCCTGATCCATTGGAATTCCAGGGGCTGGATGAGGGAAATGGTGGGGAGGGAGGGGGGACAAAGTCTGATTGATTATCAGCCAGGAGGGGTCTTGATTATCATATCTGTTCACACTGGATTAGAAGGTGCTGGGGGTCAATATCAATTGGACATTGATTATACCAAACCATAAACAGGAAAAGAAAATTTAACATGACAAAACACTTCTTTCTGCATTGTTTTCAATACAGTGTATTCACTTAGAATACACGTCTGAAATCCGTCTAATTATTCACAGAATAAATAAATACTTAGAATATTCCCTGTGGCTTTGTTGTTCTGGAGTTTTTGCACAAATGTTTATGAGCTTTCCTCACTGAATTCCTGAACTGAAGAATTCAAGAAAGAAGAGGCATCTGGTGTAGTAAAACTCATCAGCAACCTCCAAGTGGCTGAGGATCCATCCCCATCAGAGCAGCAATGAACAGAAATGGGCACAGCTTTGTGGCTGCCCCAGCTTTGGCATGGGCCCTGGGCCTGGAGCAGGAGCAGCTCTTGAGGGCCCCAAGGCTGGGGCTCTTGTGCTGCCCTGGGCAGATGGGATGGCAACAGAGGCTGCAGAGCTCTCAGCACCTCAGGCCGAGGGGAGCAGGGCAGCCAGGGAGCCTCCTTTGGCCTTGGCCAAGCACCTTCCCCCATGGCTGGGGCTGAGTCCTGTGGCAGCTGCAGCTGCTGCTGTGCCCTTGGCAGGGGCTGAGGCCGTGGGGCCAGTGCCCAGAGCAGCCTGGCCTGAGCAGAGCTGTGGGACCAGAGCCGGCTGGGTTGGGCTGGGCTCAGAGAGGCCCTTGGTGCTGCCCAGAGCTCAGGGCAGCTGGCAGAGCTTGCAGGGAGCTGGGCTGGGCTCAGAGAGCCTGGCCCAGAAACCATCAGTGTCCATCTCAGCCTGGCTGAGCGTGCAGGGGCAGGACTCAGGCCAGGCCTTGTGGGGCAGGGCCAGCGCCTGTGCAAGGCATTGCAAACAGGCAAGTGGCCCAGAGAGGAGGCTGCTCCATCCCCTTGGTGGCATGGACAGAGCAGGGAGGGGGCCCAGGACATTTGTCAGCACCAGCCTCTGTGCCCATGTGTTGTCAGCCCTGGCTGCTGAGCCCAGCTTTGGCCTGGGCTGAGTTTGGCTGTGGCCCAGCTCCATCCTCCTGCAGGGCTCAGGGCCTGTTCCCGGCCATGGCCAGCCCTGGCTGCCTCTCTGCTGGCCCAGAGGCCGGCAGAGCCCGGGGCAGGGCTGTCTGTGCAGCCCCACAGGGGCCAGGGGCTCTGCAGGAGCTGGCAGAGGCTGCCCAGCAGGGAGGCCATGGGGCACAGAGCCCCAAGGCTGCTGTGGGCACCACGACACAGGGGCCGTTCCCAGCCGCAATGCTCCTGGCCTGGGCTGGGCCTGCACAGGGGCTGGGCCACCATGGCTGGGCCAGCACAGGGCCACAAAGGGGCCACGCAGCCGCTGCCGGGGCTGACAGCAAGGCCAGGCACACACAAGCAATTGCTGAGCATGGCCTGCGCTGGCCAGGCCTGACTGTGCCAAAGGCAGAGCTCAGCTGCCCTTGGGGGCTGCAGCAACACTCCAGAGCCCAAAGAGCCTCCATGGCTTTGCTGGAGACCAAGGCTGCAGCAGGGAAATGCAGGGCTGCTGCAGGATGGGAGGGCATTGAATTCCAGCACACACCTCAGCTCTCTGATGATCCCGGCACCATGCTGGGCCCTGTTTCAGACTGGAGCAGAGCAGATGTTGATGGGACAGGAGCCCTGTGGGACTGTCAGGGACCTGCAGCTTGCAAGGTGCTCTGCTCTCCATCAGGTGCTCTGGGAGAGATCCAATCCCAGCTGGGCACCTCAGGGCACAAGTGGCACTGCCTGTTCATGGGCACACAGCTGATGTCTTCCTGGAAAGGGGCACAGGTGTTAATACCTGTTAGTTTCATAAGATACAAGCAAATCTTTATTATCTGGCTCATTTGTGTCCTTTTAAGAAATGGCAATGTTTTCCCATCAGGAACAGGAATTTCCTGGATTTACTGGATTCTTCTAATAATGGCAAAAGAAGAAATACTGATCTTTCCCTCTACTTGTGTCACCAATATTCAGTCTAATATTTCCTCTTGCTCTTCCTTCATGTGTTTGCAGCTCTCTTGTTTAAATGGCCATGTCTAAGGGCATCTCTTCACTAGGCTCTCCGGAACTTTATTCTTTCCATTCCTTCCAAATTTTCTCCTCCAGATGCTCTCTGGTCATTCAAGTGCCTCTCAACTGACTGGTTTCGTGCTTTGAGCATCAGGGAGTTGTCCAGTCTTTCTGAAGTTCAAATAAATACCACACTAGTCAACATCTTAATTGTGTTTTTATCTATCACAGAATTACCATTTCTTATGTCTTTGTCTAAAACTGTTCCTGTACAGAAATCCCTTGGGGATGGGGGACATGTCAGATGCAGCTGGGACATCACAGAGAGCTGAGGGAAGAGCTGTGATGGTTATTAAACTGTTCAAATGTTCAACTTGTGTTTGTTGGCAAGAAACCTTTCTGTGCCTCTGAGTGTCACCAGGCCCTGAGCCCAAAGGACACAAACCTGACGAGTTGTGGTTCCCACTGCTGGGGCTGCACATGGACCTTGGCTCTGCACAGGAGAGCTCTTCATCCCCTTTCTCTCTTTTCCTCCCTCTGGGCATGGAGGGAGCTCCTGACTTCAGCGTGTGACTTGTGTGTGCAAAGAGCAAATTTGGGCAGAATCGGGGCAGGGAGGCTTTGGGGAGACCTTGGGATCTGTGCTGGGCACAGAAGGTGTTTTCCATTGCTCTGAGACTGTCTGCAGTGCAAAGTGGATTTAATATCCAGCAGAGGAACGACTTTTGCATTTGGTGGAGCTGTGCCTTCCCTTGGCTTTGTTGGCTGACAAGAAATGAACATCCCTCTGTGTCTCGGGCAGCTCCTTCTCCAAGGAAAGCAGGTGGGAGTTGGAGCCAAGGAGCTGAAAGCTGCAGGTGCAGCCTGGGCTGGAGGGAGATCAGATTTGCACAAGGCTGCTCTGAGTGCCAGGGCTTGGATGGGGGAAATGGTGGGCTGGGGGTAGGGACAGAGTCTGATTGATTGTCAGCCATGAAGGGTCTTGATTTTCATATCCTTTCAAACTGCATGAGGACGTACTTGGATTCAGTGTCAATTGGAGATTGCACACATCATTTAATTAACAGGAAAGCAAAACTAAACAGGACTTAAAAAATCTTTTCTCACTGTCTTTTTAAAATCAGGTATTTAGTTTGAATATACTACTGAGATCTACTTAACCACAAAGGATTTGAAAATTAAAATTAAATTATTCCCAGAGGCTTGGCTTGTTCAAGTGTTCTGAATGTTAATGAGCCCTGGGACACTGAATTCCTGCACTGAAGAGCTGAAGGCTGATCAAGCCTCTGGAGCAGGGAAATTCAGCAGCAGCCTCCAAGTTGCTGAGGATGTCAGCAGCCCCCACTGAGGCCATCCCTGCCCAGAGACCGTGGGGGAATGGGCAGACAAGGAGAGGGTCCCTGGGGCTGGGGCAGCACAACTCAGAGGCACCAGCGGCTCCAGCTGGGCAATGGAGTGTGGAATGTGGCTGGGAAAGCCCTTCCTGGGCTGGGCCAAGCAGGACACACAAGCCCTGACTCCCATCCTCTAAAAAACTCTCTCAAGGAGACATTTAAATGGAATTACAATTGTTTGTGTACACTGAGTTGGATGCACTGGAGAAATATCAGCAAGAGATTCTGAGGAGCTCAAAACAACAAAACAGGAACTTTACTGGCAACTTTAGAATATCAGAGAAACTTTGGCAAAAGGTTTAATACAACATTCAATCAACAAGAAACACTTCTCAAAGCATTAATTTTTCTCATTCAACTTCACAAACTGTAAGCCTGTTCCATTTAAAGTTACTCAAAATTTGCAAGAAGAGGGAATAAGAAAAAGACAAATAAGATTTAGAGAAGCACACAAACAGCTACCATCTCCTGGATTCCAGCACTGTTCAGATGGAAATTCCAAGAGGATGCAGGGTCAAGATGTGTGCTTGCCTTGTGGTCAGCCTTCAATACCCCTTGGTCTCCCTGGGCCCTTCCCCCAGGTGGGGCTTGGGCTCATTTGGTCCCTCAGGAGCTGGGCTGGGGCCTTCAGAGGTGGCTGTGGAGCATTGCCTGTGCTGTGCCAGGGACTGGCAGCTACTGCTGGGCTGGGATAGAGGCTCTGGGGGGATTGGGGTTCCAGGGCAGGGCAAGGCTGGACCTGCCCCTTCCTCCCCCCTGCACACAAAAAGGTTTTAAGCCAACAATCTCCTTCAGTCTGTCACAACAGGCAATGTTGGAGGTGGAATTCCATTCTGGCCATGGGCACTGGGACAAGAAGGACAGTTCTTTTCCATAGGAAGGAAAGCACAGAGCCCCAGTGTTTGGAAGGCAGGTGAGAGCCTAAGTAGGCCATGGCCAGGCAGACTTCTGAAGAATTGCAGGTTTTGTCTGGGATCAGTCTTTCAATTAAGGGAATTTTGAAGGTGGAAACCCGGTCTCAGCCATGGGTTCCTGGAGAAGAAGGACAATTCTTTCCCATAGGAAGGAAAGCACAGAGTCTTCCCCAGTGTTTTGGGGACAGATGAGAAGTGACCATTGTGAAACCGTTGCCAGCCAGACCTGTCCTGACAATATTCCTATTGGAATAATACCTGGATATAAGGAAATTTGGAAATGAAATCCCAAATCTGGCCAGGGTGCCTGGAGACGAAGGACAGTTCTTTTCCATAGGAAGGAAAGCACAGAGCCCCAGTGCTTCAACAGCAGATGAGAAGAGACCCTCAACACCCCAAGGTCAGCTGGACCAGTCAGGCAGCCCATGGGAGGCCAAAGCAGCCACACCTCTTCTGTGCTCCCTTGGTTTTGTGGGCCCCACAGTGTCACAAGGGTGCCTTGGATCCATGAGGCCGCACAGTGCCATAATGGTGCCTTGTTTCTATGGGGTCCAGCAGTGTCACAATGGCAAAGTCCTGCAGTATCACAATGGACCCTTGGTTTGATGGGGTCCAACAATTTTACAGTGGCCCCTTGGTTCCATAAGGCCCTACAGTTTCACAGTGGTACCACTTATTCCATGAGGCCTTGCAGTGTCACAATGGTCTCCGTGGTTCCACAGGCCCCACAATGTCACGGGACTCCTCTGTTCCATGAGCCCTGCAATGTCACAATGGACCTTTGGACCCTGGGGGTTTGCAGTGTCACAATGGTCTCCTTTGGCTCCCCAGTGTCACAATGGACCATTGATGACAAGAGGCCCCTCTGTGTCACCCTGGAGCTTTGGTTCCACGCAGCCCTGCAGTGTCACAATGAACACTTGGTTGAATGGGGTTCCACAATGTCACAATGGTCCCAAGTTTCCATGCAGCCCTGCAGTGTCACAAAGGCCTCTTGGTTTCATGAGGCCCCACAGTATCACAATGGTCCTCTTGGTTCTGTCGGGGCCCCCAGGGTCACAATGGTCAAACTGGTTCCATGAGGCCCCACAGTGTCACAATGGTCCCTTGATCTCACAGGGCCCCACAGTGTCACAATGGTCCCTTGGTCTCACAGGGCCCCAATTAAACCTCACCTTGTTGGATTTGGGCCCTGGATCCAGCCTGTCCAGGGCCCTGTGCAGAGCCCTCCTACCCTCCAGCAGATCCACACTCACACACAGTTTGGTGTCATCTGCAAATTTGCTGATGATGGACTCAATCCCCTCATCCAGATCATCAATGCAGATATTGAAATCCACGCTGGTTGGCTCTGATCCTTGGGCCATCCTGTGGGTCCCCTGTGATGGCACTCAAGGTGATCTGTTCCATAACCTTGCCGGGCACCCAGGTCAGGCTGACAGGCCTGGAGTTCCCCAGCTCCTCCTTCCAGCCCTTCCTGGGGATGGGCTCACACTGGCACCTCCAGTGCTCTGGGCCCTCCCTGCTGAGCCAGGACTGATGGTAAATGATGGAGAGCAGCTTGGGGAGCTCATCCACAGCTTCCTCATCCCCTTAGGATGGATCCCATCTGCTCCCAGAGACACCTGTGAGCATCTGAGTGGCTCAGCAGGTCAGCAGCTGCTTCCTCCTGGATTCCAGGGGGCTGTTCTGCTCCCTGTGCCCATCTACCAGCTCAGGAGAACACTTGTCCTGAGGAAAACCTGTCCTAATACTGAAAAAATATACCTGAGACAAACAAGGTATTAAGTAGCTCAGCCTTTTTCCTTATCTTTAGTTACTCTATTCTCTACTGCATCCAATAAAAAGTAGAGGTTCTTCTTCTCCCTCCTTTTGCTATATTTTTTTTTTTTATAAAAACATTTTTCTTACAGAAGCCGCCAGGTAAAGTTCTAATTGAGCTTTCACATCTCAACTTTTCTTTCTGAATAACCCATCGAAATCCTTAAATGCTTCCTGAGTTGCCAGTCCTTTGATCCCCCGAGTTCCCACAAAAGCTCCATTGGCAGCCAGGCCAGTCATTTTCCTCACCAGCTCATCTTTTGCCACACTGGGACAGGCTGCTCCTTCCCCCTTAAATTACCTTCTTGAAATGTGTGTCCTTCCTGGATCCCTTTGTATTAAAGGAATGTTTCCCTTAAAATAAATCAGGACCTGATTTGTTTCTCCCCAAATCAGCATCCTAAACAGGCCAAAGTCTGCCCTTCCTAATTGCAGTCCAGAAGTTCTGTTGCTGCCCCTCCTTCTTTCACAGAACATTGAAAACTTGATTATTTCATGGTCACTGTGCCCCAGGCAGCCTCCGAGCCCCACATCTGCCCCCAGCCCTTCTCTGTTTGTGAACAGCAGCAGACAGAGCTTTCCTTGGCAGTGGGAGTGTTACCAAAAATTCAGTGAAACAGAAAACTCCTTAACCCCAGTGTAGCATTAAGAAGCAGCATTCTTTTTTCAGCTGGATGCACGGGGGAGAGCTGCTCCCAAAGCTGTGCAGGCTGAGTACAGGAAAGTTTCTGTTTATTTTCTGAATTTTGCACACACATTCATTGATTGTCCTGGAATAAACATACATATGATAATCATTTCCCCAAAATCATTAACATATTCCCCCTCCCCTTTACCCAAGTGTTCTTCTGTCCTGGGGGTCTCTCTGGTGGTCCCTGGTGGTCGTGGACCCCAATGTTCCAGTGGGCCTGGCTGAGCTGGCAGGACCCTGAGGCTGCTGAACTTCCAGTTCCCCTTCTCACACAATGGTCCTTGTGTGGTTTCCATAGGCCTGGGGATGTGGAGAACAAGCTCCAGGTGTCAGCTGACCTGGTGTAGGCAATTGATCATCTGGTAACATGAGGTCACAGAGTGGGCTATGACATCAGAGAGTCGGTTATGTGACGTCATCCAGCAGCTGTGACATCATAGACTGCCTCTGTGACATCACAGAGCAGATGATGACATCACAGAGTTGGCTGTGACATCAGCGACCAGCTGTGTGACATTAGAGAAGGGGCTGTGACCTCACAGAGCAGGCTGTGACATCCCAGAGGGGCTGTGTGCCATCCTAGCAGGGCTGTGTCAGGTCACTGGGTTGGTCACTCGGCCCCAGCTCCCCCTCACAGTTTCTCCCAACAAGTCTAATGCTGTCCATGCCCAGCGGGGTCCCTGTCCCCCGGGATCCCCCTGGCCCACCTGGAGCCACAGCCTCCACAAAAGGATGTTCCACAGGATCCAGCCCAGAGCCTGACATGGGGACAAGGCCCCAGGGCTGTGTGACCAGGACATCAAGGACGGGGATTATCCAGGTCACTGTGGCCTGGCTTGGGTTGCCCAGGGCAGGAAAGATGTCTGGCAGCTGGAGCAGGGCCTGGGAAGGGCCTCCAAGGTGGGGCTGGAGCCCTTGGGCTGTGAGCAGAGGCTGAGGGAGCTGGGCTTGTCCAGCCCAGAGCAGGGAAGGCTGAGGGGCTCCTCATCCCAGCCTGGCAGTGCCAGCGAGGAGGGGATGGAGAACACAGAGCCAGGCTCTTCACCGGGGGCCTGGTGGGAGACAAAAGCCAGTGGGTGGAAGGGGAAAGAGGGGAGATCGGCCAGGACAGGAGGAGATGAAATGAGTCAGGCTGGTTTCAGCATTTCCTCAGCACCAAAAGCAGCCTTACCTCCCTTCTCCATCCACCACTGACAGCTTTGCAAATCAGGAATTGTTGGAGCTGTTTTGCCCCCACTCCAGGATGAGCATCTTGATACAAGAACTTAATTGTGTTTATATCTGTCACAGAACCATGCTTGTCTAAAATTAATTCTAGTATGGAAATCTCTTGTGAATGGTGGACTCATCAGGCACTGCTGGGATGTTGCACATGGCTCAGGGAAGAGTGAGATTGTTATTAAATTGTGTCCTGTTCAACTGTGGTCTGTTGGCCATGAAGAGAAACTTTCTGTGCCTCTGAGTCTCATCAGTTCCTGACCCCCAAAGGACACAAACCTGATGAGTTGTGGTTCCCACTCCAGTGCTGGCACTTGCACCTCCCTCCATAGCCAGAGCAGAGCTCCCTTGTCCCAGAGAGTCCCTGGAAATGCAGGGATGAAGGAAACAGGACAGGCTGTGGGGATCAGAGGCAGGGCAGAGCCAGGGACAAGAATGACTTTTGCATTTGATGGAGCTGTGCCTTCCCTTGGCTTTGCTGGCTGACAAGAAATGAACATCCCTCTGTGTCTTGAGCAGCTCCTTCTCCAAGGAAAGCAGGTGGGAGTTGGAGCCAAGGAGCTGAAAGCTGCAGGTGCAGCCTGGGCTGGAGGGAGCTCAGATTTGCACAAGGCTGCTCTGAGTGCCAGGGCTTGGATGGGGGAAATGGTGGGGTGGGGGTAGGGACAGAGTCTGATTGATTGTCAGCCATGAAGGGTCTTGATTTTCACACCTATTCAAACTGCATGAGGAGGTACTTGGATTCAGTGTCAATTGGAGATTGCTATTTACAAGGGGAAAAAAAAACTAAACAGGACCTAAAAAATGTTTCCTTACTGTCTTTTTAAATAGAACACATTCAGTTGAATGCACTTCTGAAACCTCTCTTATTAACTACAAAAGATTTGGGAACTGAAATCAAATGATTCCCAAAGGCTTGGGTTGTTAAGGTGTTCTGAATGTTAATGAGCCCTGGGACACTGAATTCCTGCACTGAAGAGCTGAAGGCTGAACAAGCCTCTGGAGCAGGGAAATTCAGCAGCAGCCTCCAAGTTGCTGAGGATGTCAGCAGCCCCCACTGAGGCCATCCCTGCCCAGAGACCGTGGGGGAATGGGCAGACAAGGAGAGCGTCCCTGGGGCTGGGGCAGCACAACTCAGAGGCACCAGCGGCTCCAGCTGGGCAATGGAGTGTGGAATGTGGCTGGGAAAGCCCTGCCTGGGCTGGGCCAAGCAGGACACACAAGCCCTGACTCCCATCCACTAAAAAACTCTCTTAATGAGACATTTAAAAGGAATTTACAGTTGTTTGTGTCCTCTGAGTTGGATATGCTGGAGAAATACCAACAAGGGATTGTCAGGAGCTCAAAGCAACAAAACAGACTTTATTGGCAAATTTAGAAAATCAGAGAAGCTTTGGCAAAAGGTTTAATACAACATTCAATCAACACAAAAAACACTTCTCAAAGCATTAACTTGGCCCATTCAACTTCACAAACTCGTAGCTTGTTCAATTTTAAGTTAATCAAAATTTGCAAGGGGACAAAAATAGAAGAAGACACAGAAAGAGAGAAAAATGTGATACAGAGAAGCACACACACAGCTACCAACTCCTGGATTCCAGCATTGTTCAGATGGAAATTCCAAGAGGATCCAGGGTCAAGATGTGTGCTTACCTTGTGGTCGGCCTTCAATACCCCTTGGTCTCCCTGGGCCCTTCCCCCAGGTGGGGCTTGGGCTCGGGCTCATTTGGTCCCTCAGGAGCTGGGCTGGGGCTGCAGAGGTGGCTGTGGAGCATTGCCTGTGCTGTGCCAAGGACTGGCAGCCACTGCTGGGCTGGGATAGAGGCTCTGGGGGGATTGGGGTTCCAGGGCAGGGCAGGGCTGGACCTGCCCGTTCCTCCCCCACACACAGAATGTTTCCAGCCAACAATCTCCTCCAATTTGTCACAATAGGGAATGTTGGAGGTGGAATCCCAATTCTGGCCATGGGCACCTGGGTGAGAAAGATAGTTCTTTTCCATAACACAGAGCCCCAGTGTTTGGAAGGCAGGTGAGAGCCTCACTAGGCCAAGGCCATCCAGACTTGTCAGGAATGGCAGATTTTGTCTGGGAGCAGTCCTTGCATTAAAGGAATTTTGGAGTTGGAAACCCAATTTTGGCCATGGGCACATGCAGAAGCAGCACAGTTCTTTCCCATAGGAAGGAAAGCACAGAGCCTTCCCCAGTGTTTCAGGGACCAATGAGAGGTGACCCTTATGAAACCATTGCCAGCCAGACTTGTCCTGGCCATATTCCTATGGGAAAAATCTGTGGAAATAAGGAAATTTGGAGGTGAAATCCTAATTGTGGCCATGGGTGCCTGGAGGAGAAGGAGATTTCTTTCCCCTGGCAAGAAAAGCATGGAGCCCCAGTGTTCCAGCAGCAGATGGGAAGAGAGCCTCAACATGCCAAGACCAGCTGGACCAATTAGGTAGTCCATGGGAGGCCAAACCAACCAGACCTTTTCTGTGTTCCCTTGGTTTTATGTGGTCCTGCACTATCACCATGGTCCCCTTGGTTCCATGGGGCCCCACAGTGTCCTAATGGTAACTTGATTCCATGGGGTCCAGCAGTGTCACAATGGACCCTTGGTTCAGTGGGGTCCCAGAGTGTCACAATGGTGCCAATGATGCCACAAGGCCCTGCAGTGTCACAATGGTCCCAATGATTCCACGAGGCCTTGCAGTGTCACAATGGTCTCCATGGCTCCCCAGCCCCCACAATGTCATGTAACTCCTCTGTTCCATGAGCCCTGCAATGTCACAATGGACCTTTGGACCCTGGGGTTTTGCAGTGTCACAATGGTCTCCTTTGGCTCCACAGTGTCACAATGGACCATTGATGACTGGAGGCCCCTCTGTGTCACCCTGGAAGTTTGGTTCCACGCAGCCCTGCAGTGTCACAATGAACCCTTGGTTGAATGGGGTTCCACAATGTCACCATAGCCCCTCGGTTCTATGCAGCCCTGCAGTGTCACAATGGTCTCCTTTGGCTCCACAGTGTCACAGTGGTCCACTGATGACATCAGGCCCGGCAATGTCACAATGGACCTTTGGTTCCATGCAAACCTGCAGTCTCACAAAGGCCTCTTGGTTTCACCAGGCCCCACAGTATCACAATGGTCCTCTTGGTTCTGTGGGGACCCCCTGGATCACAATGGTCTCATGGTTTCCATGAGGCCTCACAGTGTCACAAGGCTTTGCTTATTCCATTGGGCCTCACAGTGTCCCAATGATTCTATGAGTCTCCATGATTCTATGAATCCCCTCAGTGTCAAAATGGATCTTGGTTCCATGAGGCTCTGAAGTGTCCAAATGGTCTCTCCATTAGGTTCTATGAGGTCTTGCAATGTCACAATGGACCTTTGGCTCCCTGGGGTCTTGCAGTGTCACAACGGTCCCTTAGTCTCATGACACCTCAAAGTGTCACAATGGCATTACAGTTCCATGAGGCTCCACGGTGTCACAATGGACTCTTGGTTTGATGGGGCCTCTCAGTGTCACAATGATCCCTACACTCCATGGAGCCACACAGCGTCAGTACGGTCCCCATGGTTCCATGAGGCCCAGCAATGTCACAGTGCTCTCCATGATTCCATGAGGCCCCACAGTGTCACAATGGTCCCTTGGTCTCACAGGGCCCCACAGTGTCACAATGGTCCCTTGGTTCCATGGGCCCTGTGTTGCTGCATTCCTCCCTCCCCTTCTCAGGCCGCCCTGCCAGCTGAGAAATGCTCCTTGGGCCTTGGCCAACAGCCCCTGGGCTCAGCTCCTCTGCAGCTCATCACAAACACTGTGTGCTCCAGGCACTGCTGCTGCCCAACCAGCTCCTGCTTTCTGTAGGAGCAGCCCTGGGAACTGGTTTTGTTCCCTCCGTGGCACAACATCCCTGTTCTCACACTGCCAAAGAAAGCTGTTGGTGCCAAGTATGGCCAGGATGACTTAACCTTACCTACATTGCCTGTAGGTAAGGTTAAGTCACGAGGTCTAAGTGAAGCTCAACACCGCTAAGAGTTGTTGTTTCCCTAAGTTGCTATGTTTAATATAAGTTATAAGCTGAGTCAAATACTGTTAAATGTTAATCCTCTGTTAAATTGCAAAGTCATAGGTTAAAAGTTAGATTAAATCCTGCTAAATGCTGTTTTTTGCTTAATTGTGAAATTGAAGGTATCAGTTAAGATTAAGGTATAAGTTAAGTCCTGTTAAGATTGAGCTCTGTTAAGCTTTTGGGCCGTAGTCCTTTCATCCTTGCCCTCACTGTCCTTGTGTCACACATACACAGGGACAGTTCTCAGTTCATTTCTAGTTTGATTGCCTGGACTTTGTTTGGTTTTGTTGTTGTTTTGTTTCCTTGGTGTGCCTGAAGTGTCCAGTCAGGAGCAGAGTGACTCTTGCCAAGGAACTTTGTGCTGCTGTCCCTTAATATTCAATCTGGTTTTTGCTGATCCCTTGCTGGGAATTTTTTCAGCGCTCTCAAGGCCTCCTTGGTACCAGGGTGAAGGAGCCCTGGCCCAGGCTCTGGCCCTGGGGGACACGGGGACGCTGCCGGGGGGTCCCTGTCCCCCTGTGCCACCCCCAGGGCCCCGGCCCCCCGTCCCCGTGTCAGGCTCTGGGGTCAATCTCGTGGAACATCCTCTGGGGGAGGCTGCGGCGCTGGGGGCGGGGGGACCCGGGGGGACAGGGGACCCCGCTGTGCACGAGCAGGGTTGGACTGCTCTGGGGGGAACTGTGAGGGGGGCCGGGGCAGAGTGACCTCCCCAGTGACCTCACACAGCCCCTGTGATGTCACACTGCCTCCTGTGATGTCACACAGCCCCTGTGATGTCACACACCCCTCTCTGTGATGTCACATTTCCCCTGTGCTGTCAGAGCTCACTCTGGGACATTACACAGCACCCTTGTGATATCACAGAGCAAACTCTGGGATTTCACCCTGGAATGTCATGCAGCTGCACTGTGATGTCACAAAAGACCCTGGGATGTCAGAAAGCCACCATTTGATGTCAGAATCTGTTCTGTGATGTCACAGTCTGCTCTGTGATGTTACACAGCCACCCAGTGATGTCACAACCCACTCTTGGATGTCACAGAGCCACCCTCTATGATGGCAATATCTGCTCTGTGTCCTCACATTGTGATGTCACAGACAGCTGTGTGATGTCACAGCCCGCTTAGTGATGCCACAAAGCCCTCTCTGTGATGTCATACTGACACTCTGTAATGTCACAGCACACACTTTGACCTCACATCCCACTCTATGATGCCATACAGCCATGCCATGATGTCACAGCCTGCTCTGTTATGTGACAGAATCCCCTCTATGTAGCTGCTCAATTACCTCACACAACAAACTCTGTGATGTCATAGCCCAATCTGTGAACTCACACAACCCACTCTGTGCTGTCACACAGCTCCTTGCTGACATCACAGCTGCTCTGTGCCTCCATGACACAGCCACAGAGGTGCCCTCTCAGGCTTTGGTGCGCTTTTCATCAGTCAGTCCCCCAGAGAGGGCTCAAAAATTTCTCAGGATCTCAAACTTAAATTGAAACACTGAAGTTTCTTGTACTTTAGATTCCTGTGAGGCACAAGAGTGACAAAGTGTCCCCAGGTTCCAGGTAGAGCAGAACACTGGAGGCAGTGATGACAGCTGGGGACAAGCAAGGGAAAGGTGTCTCTTCTTGGCCCCTGCACGCTCAGCCAGGCTGAGATGGACACTGATGGTTTCTGGGCCAGGCTCTCTCAGCCCAGCCCAGCTCCCTGCAAGCTCTGCCAGCTGCCCTGAGCTCTGGGCAGCACCAAGGGCCTCTCTGAGCCCAGCCCAGCCCAGCCGGCTCTGGCCCCACCGCTCTGCTCAGGCCAGGCTGCTCTGGGCACTGGCCCCACGGCCTCAGCCCCTGCCAAGGGCACAGCAGCAGCTGCAGCTGCCACAGGACTCAGCCCCAGCCATGGGGGAAGGTGCTTGGCCAAGGCCAAAGGAGGCTCCCTGGCTGCCCTGCTCCCCTCGGCCTGAGGTGCTGAGAGCTCTGCAGCCCCTGCTGCCATCCCATCTGCCCAGGGCAGCACCAGAGCCCCGGCCTTGGGGCCCTCAAGAGCTGCTCCTGCTCCAGGCCCAGGGCCCATGACAAAGCTGGGGCAGCCACAAAGCTGTGCCCATT
Organism: Molothrus ater; assembly: GCF_012460135.2. NCBI lineage: Eukaryota > Metazoa > Chordata > Aves > Passeriformes > Icteridae > Molothrus > Molothrus ater. Next base: position 70,988 of record NW_023416728.1, on the reverse strand, counting down.
TCTGTTCATTGCTGCTCTGATGGGGATGTATCCTCAGCCACTTGGGGGTTGCTGATGAATTTCACTACTCCAGAGGCCTCTTCTTTCTTGAGCTCTTCAGTTCAGGAATTCACTGAAAAAGGCTCATAAACATTTGTTCTAAAGACCCAAACAAGAAAAGCCCCATTGAATAATTTTAGTTTTCAATTCTTCTGTGGTTAATTAGACACATTTCAGAAGTGTATTCAAAGTGAATCTGCTGTATTGAAAAAAAAAGCAGAGAGAACTGTTTTGTCCTGGTTTTTTTCTGTGTTTATAGTTTGGTATCAGCAATTTTGAATTGATATTGACCCCCAGCAACATCTAATGCAGTCTGAATAGATAAGATCAGGACCCTTCACGGCTGACAATCAATCAGACCCTCTCCCCACTATTTTTCTCATCCAACCCTTGGCACTCCTATGGATCAGGAATGGTGTGGCCAGCAGGACCATCACACTAGGATCTTTTCTCCTGAAAAGCTGGGAAGCTTCAGCTTTTCCATGTTTTGCTACTTTGGAATGTGATTTAGAGAATTGTTTACGCCCCAGGTGAAATTGTTCCTACTTGATGACCAATCATACATCCAGCCCATTTGGGACTCTGGTCAGTCACAAGATTTTATCATCATTCCATTCCTTTACTTCCTAGCCTTTGGATGAAATCCTTTCTTCTATTCTTTTAGTATGGTTTTAATATATCATTTTCTTTTAATAGAATATATATCATAAAATAATAAATCAGCCTTATGAAACATGGAGTCTAGATTCTCATCTCTTCCCTCGTCCTGGGACCCCTGCAAACACCACCACAGAGGAGCAGGGCAGTGATTCTTCCCCTGTGCTGGGCACTGGTTGGGCAGCACCTCGAGTGCTGTGTCCAGTTCTGGGCCCCCCAATTTAGGAAGGACATGGAGGGGCTGGAGCGTGTCCAGAGAAGGGCAACAAGGCTGGGGAGGGGTCTGGAACACAAGTCCTGTGAGGAGTGGCTGAGGGAACTGGGGTTGTTTATCCTGGTGAAGAGGAGGCTCAGGGGAGACCTCATCTCTCTCCACAACTCCCTGACAGGAGGGTGCAGCCAGGTGGGGGTCGGGCTCTTTTCCCAGGGAACAGTGGCAGGACAAGAGGACACAACCTAAACCTGCGCCAGGGGACATTTGGGATGGACATTAGGAAATATTTTCACACAAAGGGTGATTGGGCATTGGAATGGGCTGCCCAGAGAGGTGGGTGAGTCACCATCCCTGGAGGTGTTTAAGGAAAGACTGAGTGCCATGGTCTGGGTGACAAGGTGGTGTTGGATGCCAGGTTGGCCTTGATGCTCTCCAAGGTCTTTTCAAGCCTGGTTGATTCTCTGATGATTGTGACACTGCAGGGCCTGGGGAAGCAAGGGGCCATTGTGACACTGTGGGTCCTGGTGGCACTAAGAGGACCATGGTGACACTGTGTACGACATGGCAGCACAGAGCCAAGGGGCCATTGTGATACTGTGGGGCTGAATGGAAGCAAGGAGTCCATGGTGACAGTCTGGGTCCTGCTGGAACCAGGATTTCCCTCTGCTCTAGTGCAGTTCACTAGGTAGGTTTCTTGCTACAGCTATGGAGAAATATTTCAACGAGCTTCTAGGAAATACATATTTCTATTTGAAGGGTGCCTTTTATTGCTGTCCTATTACACAAGAGGTGATTGCAGCACTCTGTGATTGATATTCATCCAGAGACTCTACTAAGGAAGTCTAGCCTGCTCAGAGAAGCTGTGCCTTTAAGTCTGACCCAGTGTGGACAACCTTGCTCCACATTTCCCAATGCCATCCTGTCTCTCCTCACTCACCTAGGACCTGCTTTGCTTGGAGAACTGGCTGCACAAAGCCAAAGAGCGGCTTTTCTTCTTTTATTTTTTCAAGCAATCTAAAACTCTTTGAGTTTCCCCATTGCAAACAGACACCCTCCTCAAGTGTGTGCCAAGCCCAAGGTGCCACTGAGACCACTCCAGACCTGCCCTGGGCCAGCTGTGAGGGTGGATCATCATCCCAACCTGCACTGAGCCATTGCAAGGGACTGTTGCCATGGACACTGCAGGGACACCACTGCTGGCTTTGGGTGCCATGGCAACCCCCATCAGTTCAGGTTTCCTTGGGAACCAGCCCAAGGAGCCATTTCTGCAGCCAGGTTCCATGGCCCCTTGCCTGCAGAGCTGTTGCTGCCCTGGGCTGCCATGGCAACCCTGAGGACAAAGCGGTGCCAGGGCTGTTCCAGGTACAATTGCAGTGACACTCGTTGGTGCCACCAGGTGCCATGGCAACGGCCACAGGGACCCGTTCCTTAGATTGGTGCCAAGGCAACCAATGCCCGGAGACGGACCTTGCTCAGGGCTGGTGTCAGTGCCCAGGGCCAGAGGGGATCCCTTGCTGGGGGCTGTGCCATGGCCACCTGCCCTGTGCCGCGCTGGCCGCTCGGGCACCAGGAACCAGCAGCCAAGTGCACTGCTGTGGTGGTGTGTGATGTAACGTTGTTTGATTTGGTCTGGTTCATCCTGAATAGTTTCCCCCTCTTTCCCTGGAAATCCCCAATTTCTTATCGTTATTTGTCTATCATGTTTCCCCTCCCCTATCCATCAGATGTGTCTTGTTGTCCCCACCCCTGGCCTTTGTCCATCACTTGGCAGCCCTGCCTTTCCTTCTAGAACCTTCTCCCCAGGGTGTCAAGTGATTGGGCAAGGGCAGGGACCCCTCCCCAGTTTTTTGCTGATTTGTTAGCCTCATACGTTCATCAAACTATGTATCAGTTTTTTCATACCCTCATTTGCCGTCGTGTTGCCCCTCCCAGGCCCTCCCCCTTCCCTTATAAGCTGTCATTTGCCCTCAGTTCGGTGCTCAGTCCTTCTTCCTTCACCCCGCTCAGTCCTTCTCCCTCCACCCTGCTTTTTCTCCCCCTTCGACCTTCCTCCAATAAACCTGCCAACCCTTCCTGAAGGCTGAGTCCTCCTTTCCTTGCCTGCGCCTCCCTGCGTCTGCCGCCCTCCTTTGCTCTCGCATCGTGGATCTCATCGGGACCCATAGGCGCGATAGGAGCTCCGGGCTCCTCAAGCGCCCCTTCGCCGCTGATCGGGGCTGAACGTGAGCCGGGCAAACTCATCACCCCAGCACCGCAGCAGTTTGGCGCCCAACGCGTGGCGTGAAGACCCCTGCATCTGAGGCAGTCTGCGATCCTGAACACCGTTCGGAGGACTGCATCTCGGAGCAGGAGTCCCGCGACGCGCGGGTTGGATTGCTCTAATCCTTTGGGCGACTCACCGCTCTCCGTGTAGCACGCCCTCGTTTCGGGAGGTGCGGTGCTCCGGAGAGAAGAAGGCGACACCCTCTCAGCGCACCCTAAAGAGGCCGCCTTCGGCGCAGGCAGCTCCCGCTAGCAGCAGCCTTGGTTCGTCCCCCTGACGGGTGAGTCTCTTGGCTGTGTTGTACAGCCCACCACCTGACCTCACGGAAAACCTGGCATAGGCATCCCGGTCCTCTCCTCGGCCAGTGGGAGGGGGAGGTCAGGGTCAGTGGGGACCCCGTTTAGTTTTATTTTAGATTCCTTTTGATTTTCCTGTTGCTAGCGGTAGAGCGAGTGGCTGACCCCTGCGTATTCCATCTGCAAATATGGGTGCTAAACTGTCAGCCACTCAGAAAGGGGTTTTTTACCAAGTTGTGGGTACCCTGGGGGGTGGGAATTATAAGTTCAATAAAAGGGAAGTTAAAAGTTTAGTCCGCTGGCTGACCCATACCTACCCCGATTTAAATGCCGAGTCAGTCCGGGATCCCAAATTCCTGAGGCGAGTCCAATCCCGCCTTCAGAGAGAGATCCAAGCTGGCGGCAAATCCTTTCAGAGCCATTTTTGTTTAATATCCCTTTTGATTTCTGCCCTCACTGTTAAACCCTCCTCCCGGACCCAGCCAGCGGACCCCCAGTTATACCCCAGTTCTCCCCGTCCCCATGCGCCTGCCCTTCGTTCCTCGCGCCCTCCTTCCCGAACCGAGTCCCTGCGGGGAGCAGCCCGCGACAGCCCCGCGCCAGGGAGTCACCCGTCCCTGAGTTCCTCGCGGGCGACTCGGTCCCCGAGCCTCCGAAGGTCTGGCCAACCTCTGGAGGAGACTGTTCCTGCTCCCTCTTTCCGCACCCCCTCGACCCCAGTTGTTAAACCCAAGGTTCGTTTCAGTTCTCCGCGGTCCTCTCGCCAAGATGGCGTCAAATCATCCCAAAATGGAGGGGACCGCGTGTTCAATCCTAAAAAACCCCCTTCTCCTTCCCAGAGTTCCCCCACTCCTTCCCGAGCCCCCCCCCAAATCCCTCCCCTTCCCCCCTCGCGGGTTCCTCCCACGTCCCCTCCCCTTCCCCCTCCCCCTTCTCCTCCCCCGCCTTCACCCCCTGCAACTCCTCCCCCTTCCCCTCCTCTCCCACCACCCCCCGCCTCCGCAACGACGTCATGTGGCCCCTCCCACAAGGGGAGGCACTTTGCTGCAGAACCCTCCCTCCAGTTCCCACGCCGGGACCCTCCCTCCCCCGCTCCCGGTTCCCACGCCCTCCCTTCCGGTTCCCACGCTCTGGGGGCTGGCGGGGGGGGGGTCCCGAGCCGGGGACCGGAGCTGTCTGCAGTCCCATCAGCAGCCCCGGTCGTTTTTCATCCCGCGGGAGATGGGACAACCCTGGCTCAATGGGTCCCCTTCTCTCACACGTCCATGAAGGAGCTGTGCAAAGCACAGAAGGAGTTCGGGAGGGACTCCGAATATTTTCGGGGACTCCTTCAGGCCGTCCTAGCGGAGTCGGTCATTACACCTGCCGACCTCCGCCGAGTCTTCCGCTGCCTCCTCAATTCCACCGAGCAAGTGCTCTGGGAGGCAGCGTGGAGAAAGGAAGCCTTGAAGGTGCTCCCGTCCCTATGGGATTCCCCGAACTCCCGGACGAGTGTAGACGGGGATGTCATTTCCATTGACCATATGCTTGGGACGGGGAACTGGAGTGACGGAGCAACCCAAGCCAGAGCCATACCCGTGGAGGTTCTGCAGCAAACTGCCCGGGCGGCTGAGAAAGCTTTCTTGGGGTTGCGAGCGGCCACACCCCAGGTCCCATATGCCAAAGTCCTGCAGGGTGCCGAGGAACCATTCCTCGAGTTTGTGGAGCGGCTCCGAAAGTCCATTAACTATCAGGTTGAAGGAGAACACTTGCAAGCCGAGCTGTTAAAAGAGATGGCATTCCTCAATGCCAACTCGGCTTGCAAAGATGCAATCAACAGCCTCCCTCTGGAGCCAGCTCCCACCCTGCGGGACATGCTTTTGGTGTGTGGGAAAAAGGTATTAGTTCCATCAGGTACCGGACCACCACCTGCCGCAGCCTCCCGCCTGAAGACACCTTTTCGTCCTGCCGCCGCCGCCGTCGAGGAGCCCCCATTTACCACCGACGTCTGTCCCACTACCGCGCAGCCACTGCCACCAACATCAGCCCCGGTGCCCAAGCCTCCAGCCACACCGTGCCATCTGTGTGGGAAGCTGGGGCACTGGATGCCCGCATGTCCCCTCAAACAACAATTTTATGAGTTTAAAAAGTCCGTGCAGGGGACCCACGGGCAAACTGTTCAAAAAAACTAATTAAACAGCGCAGCGGCCCCCTGCGCCAGGACACAAATGCGGAGGCCTGTTCACACCATCCGTCCTGGCGGGAGAAGAGGGAGAACAGTGAGATAATGCCTCCAACTGGACTTGACCTTCATGCCGGACTGACACAAACACCACCTACTAATACTCATGCTCTTTCATCCTGTGTTTCCTCCCGTAGGTTGCAGCTTGCGGAACCATTACATCTCCGTTCCGCCGGTTTCCACCACGTTGCTGTCCTCCCGGAGGGTCTAACAAACTGGGAACGTCAAAGCCACAGTCTCCTCGTCCTAGGCGACACAAAGGCGACCCCACCAGAAGTGAGTATTGTCCCGAGCCTGCTTCCCGCTGGCTCGGAACAAATCTCACTCATGCTGCATTGTGTCCACCCCCCGCTCTTCCTACCGAAGGGGCAAATAATAGCCCAATTCTTCGTCGTGCCACGACCATCCACTGTTTCCGTTTTACCATCTCTAAAACCTCAATCGGCAACCCAGGCTCCAGACATACCCACAGTAGCCTGGGCTCAAACTCTTGGGCATGAAAAGCCCAAACTTATTTGTAAATTAAAAAAGGGGGGAGAGCAAGTCGCACTACGCGGCTTGCTGGACACAGGGGCAGACGTCACGGTTATTCCCTCTCGGGATTGGCCGTCGCGTTGGGAATTGCAAAGCGTCCCTGGCCACATCAGAGGTGTAGGAGGGCTTCAATTGGCAAAACAATCGAAGAGCATCGTACAAATTACGGGGCCCGACGGACAATTGGCTTCTGTTCGTCCGTTTGTATTAGATTATACGGAACCCCTGTGGGGGAGGGATCTCTTGGCCCAGTGGGGAGCCCGAATTGACCTACCAGTGGCTCCCCAGGTTTTTCGGGCAGCGACCACTGCTGAGCGCCCCACCTGGAAGCTGGATTGGCTTTCGGATGAACCAGTACAGGTGGCGCAGTGGCCGCTAAACAAACAAAAATTAGCGGCGCTCAACGAGCTCGTGCAGGAACAACTACAGAAAGGGCATTTAGTAGAGTCCATGTCGCCTTGGAACTCTCCCATCTTTGTCATTAAAAAGCCCAACAAAGACAAATGGCGACTCCTGCATGACCTCCGTCAAATTAATGCAGTTATTAAAGATATGGGACCCCTCCAACCAGGGATGCCGTCCCCTGCGATGCTCCCTAAAGATTGGAATTTGGCAATAGTTGACATAAAAGATTGTTTTTTCCAAATTCCCCTACACCCTGATGACGCGCCGCGCTTCGCCTTCACGGTTCCATCCATCAACCGTGAAGCCCCAGGCAAGCGCTACCATTGGACAGTATTGCCACAAGGCTTAAAGTGCAGCCCGGTGATCTGCCAATGGTACGTCGCTTCCCTGCTGACCCCTGTTCGTGCAGCTGTGGAGTCAGCCGTCATCCATCATTATATGGATGACATTTTGATTTGTGCGCCAGACGACGACCTGTTGGCTCATGCGCTTGACCTAACAACCACTGCGTTGGTTGCTGCAGGGTTTGAGCTGGCGCAGGAAAAGATTCAAAGGATGCCACCCTGGCGGTACCTTGGCCTTGAAATTACCAAGCGGACCATTGTTCCGCAAAAATTGGCAATAAAAAGCAATATCCGAAGCCTAGCAGATGCCCACCAACTGTGTGGTTCTTTAAATTGGGTGAGACCTTGGTTGGGTATTCCCACGGAAGACCTAACCCCTCTCTTCAATTTGTTGAAGGGGGGAGAGGAGCTGAGTTCTCCCAGGACCCTCACCCCGGAGGCCAAAACCGCTCTGGAGAAAATTCAGAGTTTAATCTCGGCCAGGCAGGCCCACCGGTACCAACCGGGCCTGCCATTCCGTTTTATTGTTTTGGGAAAACTGCCACACCTTCACGGCATGCTCTTCCAGTGGGACGGAGTCATCGGGAAGAGCAAGGACCGCGGGGCGAAGGACCCTCTCTTGATTATAGAGTGGGTATTCCTGAGCCACCACAGGTCCAAGAGAATGACATCGCCACTGGAGCTGGTGGCTGACCTGATCCGGAAAGCGAGATCACGGATCAGGGAGCTGGCAGGTGAGGACTTGACGTGCATTCATCTTCCCATTAAATTTGGCACGGGCCACCTCAAATTAACAATGTTTGAGAACGTCCTTCAGACGAACGAACTTTTACAACTAGCTTTGGACAGCTACACGGGCCAAATTACGATAGATCGGCCGGCCCATAAATTGTTTAATCAAGAATTTATTTTTACCATCAAGTCAGTACAGAGCAAGAGACCCCTCGATGCCCTGACCGTTTTCACTGACGCATCTGGAGCATCCCACAAGTCAGTGATGACTTGGCGGGATCCTCAAACTCAGCGGTGGGAGGCAGACATCACTGTGGTGGAAGGATCGCCACAAGTGGCTGAGTTAGATGCAGTCGTCCGGGCTTTTGAGAGGTTCTCTGAGCCATTCAATTTGGTAACTGATTCGGCATATGTAGCCAGTGTAGTGTCCAGAGCGGAGGGAGCAATCCTCCAGGACGTCTCGAATGTTCGTCTTTTCGAGCTACTCTCCAAAATTGTAAATTTAGTCTCCCACCGAGAGCAGCCCTTCTACGTAATGCACGTAAGGTCGCACACCGACTTGCCGGGGTTCATTGCGGAGGGCAACAGGCGCGCTGATGCCCTTGCCGCTCCTGTTCAGGTGGCCCCGCTCCCTGATCGCTTCGGTCAGGCCAAACTAAGCCACCAGCTGTTCCACCAAAACGCGCCTGGCCTTGTTCGCCAGTTCAATCTGACGCGCGAACAGGCCAAAGCTATCGTGGCGACATGTCCCCAGTGCCAGTCCCACCAGCTTCCATCATTGGGCCTGGGGGCAAATCCTAGAGGACTTTCGAGCTGTGAAGTGTGGCAAACAGATGTCACTCATGTTCCCTCCTTTGGCCGGTTGAGCTTTGTTCATGTCTCGATAGACACTTTCTCCGGCGCGGTATTCGCCTCCGCCCACACGGGGGAAAGGGCAGCAGATGTCGAAAAACACCTACTTCAGGCATTTGCTGTTCTGGGCATCCCTAGGCTGCTCAAAACTGATAATGGGCCTGCGTACAAGTCCAGGGAACTGCGCCAGTTCCTGCAGCAATGGGGAATAGAACATCGAACAGGCATCCCCTATTCCCCGACAGGCCAAGCCATGATAGAGAGGGCTCACCAAAGCCTTAAGAAAACTTTAGAACACCAGAAATCCACCACAAAGGTAGAGCCCCCTCACATCAGACTCTCAAGGGCGATGTTCACTTTGAATTTTTTGAACTGTTCCTTTGAGAGCCTGAACCCGCCCATGGTTAGACACTTCGGGAGCCACAACGCGCTGCAACCTACAGCCAAGCCTCCGGTCCTCATTAAGGACCCGGAGACTTGGCAGACCCAAGGACCCTTTGACTTGGTGACCTGGGGGAGAGGGTACGCTTGCGTCCTCACTCCTTCTGGTCCCAAGTGGGTGCCCTCAAAGTGGGTTCGGCCTTTTGTGCCCAGGGAAGCGAAACACCGGGCGAAAGAGCAACAAGTCCGTGTCGCCAGTTGGAGGCGCCGAAGAAAGCCCCCTGACCCCCTTCTTCCGCCTATCTGTTTTTTATTCAGTGATGAGCCAGAACCATTCGAATATTTAGTTCACATTTCTTAAAACCCAGTTCTCCTTCCCTGAATAAGTTAGTCCCCCCCATCCCCCCTTTCTTTTTTTGTTGTTTGTGAAAGGGGGAGATGTGGTGGTGTGTGATGTAACGTTGTTTGATTTGGTCTGGTTCATCCTGAATAGTTTCCCCCTCTTTCCCTGGAAATCCCCAATTTCTTATCGTTATTTGTCTATCATGTTTCCCCTCCCCTATCCATCAGATGTGTCTTGTTGTCCCCACCCCTGGCCTTTGTCCATCACTTGGCAGCCCTGCCTTTCCTTCTAGAACCTTCTCCCCAGGGTGTCAAGTGATTGGGCAAGGGCAGGGACCCCTCCCCAGTTTTTTGCTGATTTGTTAGCCTCATACGTTCATCAAACTATGTATCAGTTTTTTCATACCCTCATTTGCCGTCGTGTTGCCCCTCCCAGGCCCTCCCCCTTCCCTTATAAGCTGTCATTTGCCCTCAGTTCGGTGCTCAGTCCTTCTTCCTTCACCCCGCTCAGTCCTTCTCCCTCCACCCTGCTTTTTCTCCCCCTTCGACCTTCCTCCAATAAACCTGCCAACCCTTCCTGAAGGCTGAGTCCTCCTTTCCTTGCCTGCGCCTCCCTGCGTCTGCCGCCCTCCTTTGCTCTCGCATCGTGGATCTCATCGGGACCCATAGGCGCGATAGGAGCTCCGGGCTCCTCAAGCGCCCCTTCGCCGCTGATCGGGGCTGAACGTGAGCCGGGCAAACTCATCACCCCAGCACCGCAGCACACTGCCAGGGCCAAAAGCCAGGTCAGCCAGACAGAAAGGGGCAGCGCTGGGCACTGTTTCCATGGCAACCGGCACTGGGGGGACACCTGGGTCACCTGGCCTGGCAGTTGCCATGGAAACCCCTGGCAGGCACTGAGGGCACAGCCCCTGGCACTGAGACACTGCTGGGCCGGGTGCTGAGCACAGGGCTGAGCACGCAGAGATGGTTTTGTTCTTGCTGAGCTGCAGCACAGCCAAGGCCTGTCCTGCCCCTCGTCCAGACACGCTGGGGAGGGGCTGGGGCTGCGGGGGAGCTTGGCAGGGGACACAGCCAGGACAGGTGACCCCAACTGACCCCGGGCACAGCCCAGACCAGAGCACATCATGCTCAGGGTATGAAGGGGGAGAACAAGGAGGAAGGGGGAATTTTGGAGGGAGGGTTTCTGCCTTGCCAGGTAACACTTAGGCAAGAGGGGGCCCTGTTTCTCCAGTGGGCAGGGTCACTACCAAAGACACAGACACCAACTGAAGGAATTGTGTCATTTATATCATGCACAGCTGCAAAGAATTACAAAAGGATAAGATCAGCAAAGCACATCATCATTAGCAGAAGAATTACAAAAGAAGCTCAGCAATCCATCAGAACTCATCATTACATTTTGATGACTAACCCCTTGGTGAAACACTAGAGGTGTTTGTGGCAGACAAAGATTCTGGCTGACTATCAAGGTACAACTTACAGACACCTGTAGTACTTTAGTGACACCGTTCTTCATCCATTTTTCTCAATCTCATCCGAGTTAGGAACAAGAATTCTGTTGTCCATGGAGCTGGCACCATGGTAATTCCAGAATAATGCCCCCAGGCCCTTTGCTGTTCAGCTTTACCATGCTGTCTGTGGCTAACAAGGCCTGGGGGGGCCCTTTCCCCTCTGGCTGGAAGGGGCCGGGTCCCAGTCCCTGAGGGGCACCCGGGCTCCTGGATGCAATTCCTGTGCAAGTCCCTCAGTGTCACAGCAGCCTTCCCATGGAGCCCCGTGGATCAGAGCATTTGCCAAAGGGGCCCTTGGGGCAAACAGGGAGATTTGGTCTGGCAGCATGTGTAAAACAATATCCTGTCAGATCTACTTGTTCTCACACAGAACACTTGGCTGCAGGGACACATTCCCATTGCTCCTGCCCAGGTTTCAGGACTCAGAGTTGTCTTTCCCAGGAGCTGCTCCTTCAGCTGCCTCAGGAGGGCCTTTTGGCCTCTGGACCCACACTCTGGCTCCATTATTAGGGCTGCTGGATCAAAACCCTTTATCTCCACATGTCTCAGACATCTTTCATGAAAAATCCTTTCTTAGAATTTTTCCTTGTGAGAAGTTGCAGTTTCAGTAACCAAAGTAAACAATGGTTATCTGCTGCTGTGGAATGCAACAGGTAGACCTGTGATTGGTCTCCTGTGGGTGTTTGGATTTCCTGACCACTCATGGCAGAGCTGGCTCTTGCTCTGTCTGAGACACAAGTCTTTGTTATTCATTTTTGTCTATTCTTAGCTTAGCTAGCTTCTGAAGAAACCTTTTCCTTTCTATTGCTTTTTAGTATAGTTCTAATGTAACATATATGATAAAATAATAAATCAAGCCTTCTGATCATGGAGTCAACATTCTAGTCTCTTCTTCATCCTGAAAACCCTTGTGACCACAGTCACAATTGGGGACCCCTCGACTGAGGAGGACAATCATCACTTGGTGAGACCACCAGAGGAGCATTGCTGCACTGGGTAAACCCTGAATGTGTGGCATTGATGGTTGCTTCACAAGTGACCACAGAAGTGGATTCTAGCCAGGAGCTGAAGAACTGAAGATCTGAATTTGGACAGAGTTCTCAGCAAGGCTGACCACAAAGAGAACCTTCTGAAAAGCCTCCAGGAAGATGTTCGGAAAGCTCAGCAGCACCATGCAGATAGCCAGAGAGTCCTGGACACTGTCACAAGGTACTGTTGGTTTTTCCCCTCCTAAAGATGAGGCCATTCGCAGTTTGTGGCTGCTCATCTGGAGGACTTCTCCCCTAGAGGATGAGGTTCCATTCTCCCCTTCAGAGGAGAAACTTATTGCCCTCTGGCAAAAATGGGGTGAAGAGGACAGAATTCTCCTGTTGGAGACAGATCTCTATGAGTTTTTTCGATGGGCAAAGCTCTTTGGGTTTTTTACGAATGTGCTATATGCCCTCGATATGTTCGTCTGGGAGTGTATGGACTCCATTTTCCAATTCTTTTTATACCGTGGGTTCGGATGCCCCTCGATTTATCCAACCTTTTTGAAGTGCTTTCTAGTCTTGAAACGGAGAGCAGCTGTTTTTCCCTGGATTGCTAACTGCAAGGGGAAAGCCCCGTTCCCCCCAAATCTGGGGGAAGACCCTTTGGAGGGGACGCTCTGCTGCTTTCCAGCCCCCCCGAACCACAGCGGGGGGGCGAAGTTTCGCCCGCAGCCAAAGTTTTTTTTAACTGCGTCTTCGGAGCATGCTCAGACGGAGCCGTTTGTTCCCCCCTCCCGTTGCTCTCAGGGGGGACGGGAGTGGGCGGCGCTGCCCCGGCCAGTGCCACGAGCACCGCCCCGGCCGGTGCCGTGAGCACCGCCCCAACCCGCCCCGCACAAGCGGGCGCTTCCCTGCGTGGCTCCTCCCGTGGCCGTCCCTCCGGCAGAGCCTGTGGGTGCTCCGGCCGCGGTTCCACTGGCTTCCCCGCCTGCATCTGAGGCCTCAGAAACGCCGCTTCCCGCGACTGCGCCGATGTTGCTGGGCAACAGCGATCCACCGCTCCCCCCAGCCGTCCCGCTGCCTCCCATGCAGACTCCACTGCCTTCTGCGACTGCGCTTCCACGGCCGATGTCAGAGCCCAGCGCAGAAGATGCTGCCGACCCCGTGCCGCCCCCGCCGCCCCCGCCGCCTCCCCAGGTGGCCCCGCTGCCTGCCCCGGCAGTTCTGCCGCCTGTGGGGACTCCGTCCTCCGTGTCTGCGTCAGAGGCTGCCCTGGAGCCGGCAGCAGCTGCAGCGGCGCCTCCTGCATCCAGCGTGACTTCCTCCCCGAGTTTTTCGGGTTGTCCCGGGGCTACCCCTACGGGGGGAGCTGGGACAGGGGAAGAGGGCGTCAGCCTGTCCTTCCGTGGAGGAGGCATGGCCCGACAGCTGGCTGTGGGCGCAACCCGGCTGCCTGTTTTCAGGATCAGCATTCTTGGCGGGTTGGGGGGTGTTTGGTCCGGGGTTTCCCCCTGGGGGATGCGAATCTCTCTGCCGCCCCTCGCGCGCCCCAGCGGCAAGGGGGAGGTGGGTCCCGAAAGTTCTGCCCCTGGTCCCCAGCCCAGAGGGGGTGGAGGTGGTGCCGGGAGGCAGATGGGAGGAACACCTGGTGCATTTGCATTGCAGAGGCAGAGGGCACAGCAGGAAGCGAGCATTGCTTGTCTGCTGTGGGGAAAGGACATCCCCAGACCCGAGACGAAGATTCTCGGGACAGCTCCTGTCTTCCCATTGCCGGCATGCCTCGGTGATTTTGGGGAAAGGAAGCGTTTGGTCACCCCTTCTGCCATTGTACTGGCAGCAGGGTGTGGGTCTGTGCCAATGCAGAGCCTGCCTTGGGGGCTGGGCCTGGGCTGTCTGGCTTGGTTGCTTGGGCCAGGGCCACCTCCCGGCCTCCTGTTGGGTTTGGGGGCTTTGCTTCCCCCTTCTGGTCCTGGGCCACCTTTCAGTGGGCCAGGTCTGGGGTTTCTGATCCTTCCACATGGGCCAGGACCCCCAAGGGCCTCTCTCTGCCTCCTCTGCTGCTGCTGCTCTTTCCGACAAAAAAAAAATAAAGGGGAAAAAAAAAAACCAAAAAACCAACCAACCAACCAAAAAAAAACCCAAAAAACCCCCAAAAAACCAAAAAAACCCAAAAAAATTAAATTAAATAAAAAAGGGTGAAAGAGCTGGCAGCAGCTCAGAGGCATTGAGGAGCCAGGGATTGGCTTCAGCCCAAGTTGTTCAATAAAGGGCTGTGGCTAGAAATTTCAGAAATTTTCTCAAAATTGTTTGAAGACTCTCAATGGACTTTTGATAACTATTGATGGACTTTTCTGTAGCAAGCCTGTTTCAGGACCAAAAGAAACTTTCAGATATGGCAAAGAGGAATATCTTCAGACCATGGACTTTTCCTGAAACTCATCTGCTCGGCCTTGAATTTTCTTTGCATTGTTTTTGCATTTTCTTATATTGTAAAATTGTTTTAGTGATATGATAGAATTTTATGTTCTACAGGTGAAGAAATTCCCAGTTCATTCCACAGGAGCACTTGAGTGGAGTTTGATTGGCAAAAGATAACCTGTCAAGTGTTTGTCTTTTCCTCGGCATGAGTACAGCAGAGAAAATTACAAACACTTTTTCCTTTTAATTTAACTAAATAAAAAAAGGTGACATGTCACAGACATCTTTCATGAAAAATCCTTTCTTAGGATTTTTCCTTGTGAGAAGCTGCAGTTTCAGCAACCAAAAGTAAACAATGGTTATCTGCTGCTGTGGAATGCAACAGGTAGACCTGTGATTGGTCTCCTGTGGATGTTTGGATTTACTGACCACTCATGGCAGAGCTGGCTCTTGCTCTCTGTCTGAGACACAGATCTTTGTTATTCATTCTTGTCTATTCTTAGCTTAGCTAGCTTCTGAAGAAACCTTTCCTTTCTATTTCTTTTTAGTATAGTCTTAATGTAACATATATCATAAAATAATAAATCAAGCCTTCTGATCATGGAGTCAACATTCTCGTCTCTTCTTCATCCTGAAAACCCTTATGACTACGGTCACAGGGAGGGGGTAGGGACAGAGTCTGATTGATTGTCAGCCATGAAGGGTCTTGATTTTCATATCTATTCAAACGGCATGAGGATGTGCTTGGATTCAGTGTCAATTGGAGATTGTTATTAAAAGGAAAAAAAAAACCAAAAAAAAAAAAACAGGACCTAAAAAATGTTTTCCTTACTGTCTTTTTAAATAGAACATATTCAGTTGAATGCACTTCTGAAATCTCTCTTATTAACCACACAAGATTTGGAAACTGAAATCAAATGATTCCCAGAGGCTTGGCTTGTTCAGGTGTTCTGAATGTTAATGAGCCCTGGGACACTGAATTCCTGCACTGAAGAGCTGAAGGCTGAACAAGCCTCTGGAGCAGGGAAATTCAGCAGCAGCCTCCAAGTTGCTGAGGATGTCAGCAGCCCCCAGTGAGGCCATCCCTGCCCAGAGACCGTGGGGGAATGGGCAGACAAGGAGAGCGTCCCTGGGGCTGGGGCAGCACAACTCAGAGGCACCAGCGGCTCCAGCTGGGCAATGGAGTGTGGAATGTGGCTGGGAAAGCCCTGCCTGGGCTGGGCCAAGCAGCACACACAAGCCCTGACCCCCATCCACTAAAAAACTCTCTCAAGGAGACATGTAAAAGGAATTACAATTGTTTGTGTCCTCTGAGTTGGACTCCCTGGAGAAATAACAACAAGAGATTCTCAGGAGCTCAAAAGAACTAAATAGCCTTTTTACTGGTGACTTTAGAAAATCAGAGATATTTTGGCAAAAGTTTTTTTATGACATTGTAGTGGTTTTGGTTTGTAATTTAAATTTTTTCTAATATTGAGATTTCTTAATCAATGTATTGATGAGTGTGGTGGGTTTTAGTGTCGGTTAATTATTTATGTATTTATTTTGTTGTGAGATAGGATTACGGGAAAGGTAAACTAGGCCTACCATTTTAAAAGGGTACAAAGAAATTTTTATTAAAAGTAAATTGAAAAAGAAAAAAGTAGTAAGAATTAAACTAAACCCTTTAGAACACTTTTTTTTTCTTTATAAATTTTTCTTTTTACTGACAATGTAAAATAAGTAAACTTAAAATTTCTAGTTCGTTTACTATTTCTAGAAGAGTCTTTTTTTAGTTTACTTCAGGAGAGAAGTTTTTCTTGCTAAGTTTATGGAGATTTTTTTACAAGAAGAAAAATTTTTTTTTTTGTGGTTCTTAATTCTGTCATGGATAACAGTTGTCTGGGGAACTTTGTTCTTGTAAAGTTGTTTTTATTGCTACAAGCTTTTTTACAGCTTGTAGATGGGCCATGTCAACTTATGGGGTATTGTTTTAAAGATGGGTTCTTTAAGGGTAAAAGTTTTTATTATTTACTTTACAAATTATTTTTATCTCTGTTAATAAAGATCTTCTCTTGGGGATACTGGATTACTTGGAATTTTTTCCCTCCTGTTTAAACTTTTGATGAAATTACAGTTATTTTAACATTTGTTTATTTTATTATGGAGGGGTTTTTTGATATTAATTGTAATTTTTTTTTAAAAGTTTTTTGTGTTATAAAGAAAAAGAGTTTTTTCATTATAGTTTACAAGAGTATTTTAGTTTTAAGATTAAGGTATTTTTTCTTCTTTTTTATTTGGGATTTAATTTCTCCTTTACTGACTTTAATGGTTTTATATATATATTTTTACATGCTGGTATTTTGTTTTTTTCTTTTACTCGATGGAGCAATGAAGTATTGAAAGGATTAACACCTGACCTGCCAGTAACTTGTGGTGGAAGTTGTGGTTGGGTTGTGTTAGGATTGGTTTTATGGTTAGTTTTGGGGTTTTTTTTGTGTTTAATTTTAATTGTAGGGTTATTTTTTGTGGGTGGTGGATTGTAGGGGTTTTTGGTTTTAGTTGTGTTGGGGGGACTTGATGGTAAGATTTTAATAGCTGTGGCTGGCTTTGTTCTGGTTGGGGTTTTGTAGCCTCTTTAGTTTTCCTGTTTGGGAGTTGTTGGGGTTTGGTTTGGTCAGAATGGGGCTGATGGGGGTGGGGCAGCCTGGGGAGGGGGGAAGGGGCTCAGCCCATGGCAGGGTTGCTTGGTTTGGTTTGGGTTGGTTTGGTTTGGTTTGGTTTGGTTGGGTTCAGATGGGGGCCGGAGCCGGGGCCTGCTGCTTCTTTGTTGACTGGAAAAGAAAGAGGAGGTTCCTGGGTTTTTTCATCTTTAACATTTGTGTTTCACAGCGGCGTGTTCAGTATCTCAGTGGTTTAACAGATTGTCAGTGACACAAAGAGTTTGTATTACATTTTAAAATTCTTCTCATATCAAACTATGACAAACATTCAACCAACAAAAACACTTTTCAAAACATTGACTTGGCCCATTCAACTTCACAAACTCTAAGCCTGTTCAATTTCATGTTAATCAAAATTTACAGGAGCACAGAAATAGAAGAAGACACAGAAAGAGAGAAAGACAAGAAAGATTTAGAAAAGCACACACACAGCTCCCAACTCCTGGATTCCAGCACTGTTCAGATGGAAATTCCAAGAGGAGGCAGGGTCAAGATGTGTGCTTGCCTTGTGCTCAGCCTTCAATACCCCTTGGTCTCCCTGGGCCCTTCCCCCAGGTGGGGCTTGGGCTCATTTGGTCCCTCAGGAGCTGGGCTGGGGCTGCAGAGGTGGCTGTGGAGCATTGCCTGTGCTGTGGCAGGGACTGGCAGCCACTGCTGGGCTGGGATAGAGGCTCTGGGGAGATTGGGGTTGCAGGGCAGGGCAGGGCTGGGCTTCCAGGGCAAGGCTGGACCTGCCCCTTACTCCCCCACACAAAATGTTTTGAGCCAACAATCTCCTCCAGTCTGTCACAACAGGGAATGTTGGAGGTGGAACCCCAATTCTGGCCATGTGCACCTTGCTGAGGAGGACAGTTCTTTTCCATAGGAAGGAAAGGACGGAGCCCCAGTGTTTCAGTAGCAGATGAGAGGAGACCCTCAACATGCCAAAGTCAGCTGGACCAGTCAGGCAGCCCCTGGGATGCCAAACAAGCCACACCTGTGCTGTGTTCTCCTGGTTCCATTGGGCCTTGCAGTGTCACAATGGTCTCTGAGGTTCCACAGGCCCCACAATGTCACAATGGTCCCCTTGGTCCTATGGATCCCCACAGTGTCACTATGGTGCCCTTGGTTCCATGAGGTCCCACGGTATCACAATGAATCCTTGATTCCATGGTGCCACACAATGTCATAATGCTCTGCTCGGTTCCATGGGACCTCATTGTGTCACAATGGTCTCACTGGTTCCATGAGACCTCACAGTGTCAGAACATCCTCTTTGTTTCCCAAGGCCCCAAAGGCTCACAAGGGTCTTCGTGATTCCATGACTCCCTTCAATGTCACACTGGTCACCTTGGTTCCATGGTGCCCCACAATGTCACAGTGGTCCCTTGGTCTCACAAGGCCCCACAGTGTCACAGTGGTCCCTTGGTCTCACAGGGCCCCACAGTGTCACAATGTTCCCTTGGTTTCACCGGGCCCCACAGTGTCACAATGGTCCCTTGGTTCCATGGGCCCTGTGCTGCTGCATTCCCCCCTCCCCTTCTCAGACCACCCTGCCAGCTGAGAAATGCTCCTTGGGGCTCAGCCTTGGCCAACAGCCCCTGGGCTCAGCTCCTCTGCAGCTCATCCCAAACACTGTCTGCTCCAGGCACTGCTGCTGCCCAACCAGCTCCTGCTTTCTGTACGAGCAGCCCTGGGAACTGCTTTTGTTCCCTCAGTGGCACAACATCCCTGTTCTCACACTGCCAAAGAAAGCTGTTGATACCAAGTGCGGCCAGGATGAACCATTGCTGGGACTGAAGCCCCTCTCTTGGGGCCCTGCAAACAGCACTCCAAAAGGAGCCCTTGGAGCTCTCCTGGGCCAGCGACTCCCTCTGAGTGGGGCCTCTCCCAGCCGGGAACTCTCCCGTTTGCTGCACTCGGGGATCCCCAACAACCACGGAGCCTGGGCCGATCCCCCCACTCCTCCAGGCTCAACCCTTCACCCCCTGGGGAGATGCCAAAGGATGCACAGGGAGCATTTCCTGCCCTCAGGGGAATTTCTCCCAGGTGCCTTGCACTGACTCTTTGTGTCTGTGTGCACACAGGAGTGCCTGTGCTGGGGCAATGTGGCAGAAATGCTGCTCACTGAGGGGTGTGAGTGCCTTGGATAGCTGAGTCAGTCAGGCCTGTAAGTGAGGTTACATCATGAGTAATAAGTTAAATGGTGTTAAGAGC
Source organism: Molothrus ater (assembly GCF_012460135.2). Lineage (NCBI taxonomy): Eukaryota > Metazoa > Chordata > Aves > Passeriformes > Icteridae > Molothrus > Molothrus ater. The sequence continues at coordinate 51,907 of NW_023416728.1, read as the reverse complement.
TTTTTTTTACTAAGTAAAGTTTAATATGTTATAATCTAAGTTGAATATTGTTTCATTTTTATTCCACCATTAAATCATTAAGTCATAGGTTGTGAGTTAGGTTAAGTACTGTTAAGTGCGATTCATTTACTAAATTGTGAAATTTAAGGTATCAGTTAAGTTTAAGGTATAAGTTAAGTCCTGGTAAATGTGAGACCTGTTAAGCTTTTAGGCCATATTCCTTTTATCCTTGCCCTCACTTTCCTCTAGTCACACACACGCACAGGGACAGTTCTCAGTTCATTTCTGGTTTGATTGCCAGGATTTTGTTTGGTTTTGTTGTTGCTTTGTTTCCTTGGTGTGCCTGAAGTGTCCAGTCAGGAGCAGAGTGACTCTTGCCAAGGAACTTTGTGCTGCTGTCCCTTAATATTCAATCTGGTTTTTGCTGATCCCGTGCTGGGGATTTTTTCAGCGCTCTCAAGGCCTTGTTGGTACCAGGGTGAAGGAGCCCTGGCCCAGGCTCTGGCCCTGGGGGACACAGGGACGCTGCCGGGGGTTCCCTGTCCCCCTGTGCCACCCCCAGGGCCCCGGCCCCCCATCCCCGTGTCAGGCTCTGGGGTCGATCTCGTGGAACATCCTCTGGGGAGGCTGCGGCGCCGGGGGCGGGGGGACCCGGGGGGACAGGGGACCCCGCTGTGCACGAGCAGGGTTGGACTGCTCTGGGGGGAACTGTGAGGGGGGCCGGGGCAGAGTGACCTCCCCAGGGACTTCACACAGCCCCTGGGATGTCACACAGCCCCTGTGATGCCACACTGCCCCTGTGATGTCACACACAGCCATCTCTGAGATGTCACCCTATGATGTGATACAGCTGCTCTGTGATGTCAGAGTCACACTATGATTTCACATTCTATTCTGTGATGTCACAGCCAGCTCTATGATGTTACACAGCCACCTGGTTATGTCACAACCCACTCTCTGATGCCACAGATGCACACTCTATGGTGGCAGAGTCTGCTCTATGGCTTCACATCCTACTCTGTGATGTCACAGCCAGCTCTGTGATGTCACAACTCCCTCAGTGATGTCACAAAACCCTCAGGAACTCAGTTATCCTCAAGGGCCCAGCCAGGTGGGGCAGCCGGGGGTTGCCCACAGCCTGCAGGGACAGAGGTGCAGGGCAGGGACACCGTGGGACAGACTGGGCTGCACAGGGCACAGGGATGGGCAGCAGCTGCAGGACAGCCCTGACAGAGCCAACTTGGGCAGCGCTTTGGCCATGGCTGCTGGCCCTGGGCCTGAGGCCATCAGGGGACAAATGACCCTTGCAGGCCTGGGGCCTCATTGCCTCCTTGTCCCTGCTCAGCAGCCTGGCAGGGGCCGCCCCATGCTCCTGCCCTTGGCATTGCCCATCCCCACATGCCAGTGCCCTCCCGGGAAGAGCCCTGAGCACTGAGGGAGGGACAGGATCTGCCTGGCCAGGGGCTGGGGCTCAGACCTTGGCCCTTTGCATTCCTATGTCTGTGCTGCTGAGCTGGGCCGGGCTCCTGGCCCAGAGGCAGCTCCTGGCAAGGGCAGCAGAGCTGCAGAGAGACAGCTCTGGCCAGGAGCAGCTCCTGTGCACAGCCCAGCAGGGCTGGGGCACTGCCAGGGCCCCTCAGGGACACCAGCAGGGCACAGACAGAGCTCCCAGGGGCTCAGCACTGGCTGGGGCTGTGGCATGTCCCAGAGGGGGCTGTGTCACAGCAGCTCCTCTGTGCCTGTGTCATGGAGGCACAGAGCAGCTGTGATGTCAGCAAGGGGCTGTGTGACAGCACAGAGTGGGCTGTGTGAGGTCACAGATTGGGCTGTGACATCACAGAGTTCTTTGTGTGAAGTCACTGAGCAGCTACAGCATCATAGAGGGGACTGTGTGACATCACAGAGCAGGCTGTGAGATCATGGCATGGCTGTATGACATCACAGAGCTGGCTGTGAGGTCAAAGTGTTTGCTGTGACATTACAGAGTGTCAGTATGACATCACAGAGAGGGTTTTGTGGCATCACTGAGGGGGTTGTGACATCACACAGCTGTCTGTGACATCATAGTGTGAGCCCATAGAGCAGATCGTGCTGTCATAGATGGTGGCTCTGTGACATGAGGGAGTGGGTTGTGACATCACCGGGTGGCTGTGTAACATCATAGAGCAGGCTGTGACATCACAGAACAAACTGTGACATCACAGCGTGACTCTTTGACATCAGAGTCTTCTGTGACATCACAGTGCAGCTGTGTAACATCACAGGGGCCTATGTGACATCACAGGAGAATGTGTGACATCATAGGAGGAAATGTGACATCACAGGGGACTTTGTGACATCTCCGAGATGGCTGTGTGACATCACACGGGGACTCCGTGACATCACAGGGGCCTGTGTGACATCACACGGGGATTCCGTGACATCACAGGGGCCTGTGTGACACCACGGGGGGGGCTGTGTGAAATCACAGGGGCTGTGTGGCATCACAGGGGCTGTGTGAGGTCACTGGGGAGGTCACTCTGCCCCGGCCCCCCTCACAGTTCCCCCCAGAGCAGTCCAACCCTGCTCGTGCACAGCGGGGTCCCCTGTCCCCCCAGGTTCCCCCGCCCCCGGCGCCGCAGCCTCCCCCAGAGGATGTTCCACAAGATCGATCCCAGAGCCTGACACGGGGACGGGGGGCCGGGGCCCTGGGGGTGGCACAGGGGGACAGGGACCCCCCGGCACCGTCCCCGTGTCCCCCAGGGCCAGAGCCTGGGCCAGGGCTCCTTCACCCTGGTACCAACGAGGCCTTGAGAGCGCTGAAAAAATCCCCAGCAAGGGAGCAGCAAAAACCAGATTGAATATTAAGGGACAGCAGCACAAAGTTCCTTGGCAAGAGTCACTCTGCTCCTTACTGGACACTTCAGGCACACCAAGGAAACAAAACAACAAAAAAACCAAAGTCCAGGCAATCAAACTAGAAATGAACTGAGAACTGTCCCTGTGTGTGTGTGACACAAGGACAGTGAGGGCAAGGATGAAAGGACTACGGCCCAAAAGCTTAACAGAACTCAAACTTAACAGGACTTAACTTATACCTTAATCTTAACTGATACCTTCAATTTCACAATTAAGCAAAAAACAGCATTTAGCAGGATTTAATCTAACTTTTAACCTATGAGTTTGCAATTTAACAGAGGATTAACATTTAACAGTATTTGACTCAACTTATAACTTATATTAAACATAGCAACTTAGGGAAACAACAACTCTTAGCGGTGTTTAGCTTCACTTAGACCTCGTGACTTAACCTTACCTACAGGCAATGTAGGTAAGGTTAAGTCATTCTGGCCACACTTGGCACCAACAGCTTTCTTTGGCAGTGTGAGAACAGGGATGTTGTGCCACGGAGGGAACAAAACCAGTTCTCAGGGCTGCTCCTACAGAAAGCAGGAGCTGGTTGGGCAGCAGCAGTGCCTGGAGCAGACAGTGTTTGTGATGAGCTGCAGAGGAGCTGAGCCCAGGGGCTGTTGGCCAAGGCTGAGCCCCAAGGAGCATTTCTCAGCTGGCAGGGCGGCCTGAGAAGGGGAGGGGGGAATGCAGCAGCACAGGGCCCATGGAACCAAGGGACCATTGTGACACTGTGGGGCCCTGTGAGACCAAGGGACCATTGTGACAATGTGGAGCCCTGTGAGACCAAGGGACCACTGTGACACTGTGGGGCCTCATGGAATCAGGGAGAGCACTGTGACATTGCTGGGCCTCATGGAACCAAGGGGACCGTACTGACGCTGTGTGGCTCCATGGAGTGTAGGGATCATTGTGACACTGAGAGGCCCCATCAAACCAAGAGTCCATTGTGACACCGTGGGGCCTCATGGAACTGTAATGCCATTGTGACACTTTGAGGTGTCATGAGACTAAGGGACCGTTGTGACACTGCAAGACCCCAGGGAGCCAAAGGTCCATTGTGACATTGCAAGACCTCATAGAACCTAATGGAGAGACCATTTGGACACTTCAGAGCCTCATGGAACCAAGGTCCATTGTGAGACTGAGGGGATTCATAGAATCATGGAGACTCATAGAATCATTGGGACACTGTGAGGCCCAATGGAATAAGCAAAGCCTTGTGACACTGTGAGGCCTCATGGAAACCGTGAGACCATTGTGATCCTGGGGGATCCCCACAGAACCAAGAGGACCATTGTGATACTGTGGGGCCTGGTGAAACCAAGAGGCCTTTGTGAGACTGCAGGTTTGCATGGAACCAAAGGTCCATTGTGACATTGCCGGGCCTGATGTCATCAGTGGACCACTGTGACACTGTGGAGCCAAAGGAGACCATTGTGACACTGCAGGGCTGCATGGAACCAAAGCTCCAGTGTGACATTGCAGGGCCTCCTGTCATCAGTGGACCACTGTGACACAGTGTCGTGCCAAAGTAGACCATTGTGACACTGAAGGGCTGCATAGAACCGAGGGGCTATGGTGTTATTGTGGAACCCCATTCAACCAAGGGTTCATTGTGACACTGCAGGGCTGCGTGGAACCAAACTTCCAGGGTGACACAGAGGGGCCTCCAGTCATCAATGGTCCATTGTGACACTGTGGAACCAAAGGAGACCATTGTGACACTGCAAACCCCCAGGGTCCAAAGGTCGATTGTCACACTGATGGGCTCATGGAACAGAGGAGTCACGTGACATTCTGGGGCCTGGGGAGCCATTGTGACACTGCAAGACCTCGTGGAATCATTGGGACCATTGTGACACTGCAGGGCCTTGTGGCATCGTTGGCACCATTGTGACACTCTGGGACCCCATTGAACCAAGGGTCTATTGTGACACTGCTGGACCCCATGGAATCAAAGCACCATTGGGACACTGTGGGGCCCCATGGAACCAAGGGGACCATGGTGATAGTGCAGGACCTCATAAAACCAAGGGAACACAGAAAAGGTCTGGTTGGTTTGGCCTCCCATGGACTACCTAATTGGTCCAGCTGGTCTTGGCATGTTGAGGGTCTCTTCTCATCTGCTGCTGGAACACTGGGGCTCCATGCTTTTCTTGCCAGGGGAAAGAAATCTCCTTCTCCTCCAGGCACCCATGGCCACAATTAGGATTTCACCTCCAAATTTCCTTATTTCCACAGACTTTTCCCATAGGAATACGGCCAGGACAAGTCTGGCTGGCAATGGTTTCATAAGGGTCACCTCTCATTGGTCCCTGAAACACTGGGGAAGGCTCTGTGCTTTCCTTCCTATGGGAAAGAACTGTGCTGCTTCTGCATGTGCCCATGGCCGAAATTGGGTTTCCAACTCCAAAATTCCTTTAATGCAAGGACTACTCCCAGACAAAATCTGCCATTCCTGACAAGTCTGGATGGCCTTGGCCTAGTGAGGCTCTCACCTGCCTTCCAAACACTGGGGCTCTGTGTTATGGAAAAGAACTATCTTTCTCACCCAGGTGCCCATGGGCAGAATTGGGATTTCACCTCCAACCTTCCCTATTGTGACAGACTGGAGGAGAATGTTGACTGGAAACATTTTGTGTGTGGGGGAGGAAGGGGCAGGTCCAGCCTTGCCCTGCCCTGGAAGCCCAGCCCTGCCCTGCCCTGGAACCCCAATCCCCCCAGAGCCTCTATCCCAGCCCAGCAGTGGCTGCCAGTCCCTGGCACAGCACAGGCAATGCTCCACAGCCACCTCTGCAGCCCCCAGCCCAGCTCCTGAGGGACCAAATGAGCCCAAGCCCCACCTGGGGAAGGGCCCAGGGAGACCAAGGGGTATTGAAGGCTGACCACAAGGCAAGCACACATCTTGACCCTACCTCCTCTTGGAATTTCCGTCTGAACAGTGCTGGAATCCAGGAGTTGGTAGCTGTGTGTGTGCTCCTCTGTATCTATTTTGTCTTTTTCTCTTTCTGTGTCTTCATCTTCTAATTCCCTCTTGCAAATTTTGATTCAATTTAAATAGAACAGTCTTAGAATTGGCAAAGCTGAATAGGCCAAGTCAAAGCTTTTAAAAGTGGGTTTTTTTGAATGAATCTCATATTAAACGTTTTTCCAAAGTTTCTCTAATTTTTTAAAGCTACCAGTAAAGACTGTTTGGTTGTTTTGGGCACCTGAGAAACTCTTGTTTTTTCTCCAGCCCATAAAACTCAGAGGATACAAACAACTCTAATTCCTTTTAAATGTCTCCTTGAGAGAATTGTTTCAGGGATGGGAGTCAGGGCTTGTGTGTCCTGCTTGGCCCAGCCCAGGCAGGGCTTTCCCAGCCACATTCCACACTCCATTGCCCAGCTGGAGCCCCTGGTGCCTCTGAGTTGTGCTGCCCCAGCCCCAGGGACGCTCTCCTTGTCTGCCCATTCCCCCACGGTCTCTGGGCAGGGATGGCCTCAGTGGGGGCTGCTGACATCCTCAGCAACTTGGAGGCTGCTGCTGAATTTCCCTGCTCCAGAGGCTTGTTCAGCCTTCAGCCTTCAGCTGAATTCCTGCACTGAGAAAACTCAGTGCAGGAATTCAGTGTCCCAGAGCTCATTAACATTCAGAACACCTGAACAAGCCAAGCCTCTGGGAAAAATTTGAATTTAATTTTCAAATCTTTTGTGGTTAATTAGACAGATTTCAGTAGTGTATTCAAACTGAATAGATTCTTTTTAAAAAGACAGTGAGAAAACCTTTTTTTTAGGTCCCGTTTAAGTTTTTTTTTCCCTGTTAATACAATGATATGTGCAATCTCCAATTGACACTGAATCCAAGTACTGCTCCAGGGGCTTGATCAGCCTTCAGCTCTTCAGTGCAGGAATTCAGTGTCTCAGGGCTCATTAACATTCAGAGCAACTTAACATGCCAAGCCTCTGGGAATAATTAGATTTCAGTTTCCAAATCTTGTGTGGTTAATAAGAGAGATTTCAGAAGTGCATTCAACTGAATATGTTCTATTTAAAAAGACGCTGAGAAAACATTTTTTAGGTCCTGTTTAGTTGTTTTTTTTTTTTTCCTGTTAATAGCAATCTCCAACTGACACTGAATCCAAGTACCTCCTCATGCAGTTTGAATAGATATGAAAATCAAGACCCTTCATGGCTGACAATCAATCAGACTCTGTCCCTACCCCCAGCCCACCATTTCCCTCATCCAAGCCCTGGCACTCAGAGCAGCCTTGTGCAAATCTGAGCTCCCTCCAGCCCAGGCTGCACCTGCAGCTTTCAGCTCCTTGGCTCCAACTCCCACCTGCTTTCCTTGCAGAAGGAGATGCCTGAGGCACAGAGGGATGTTCATTTCTTGTCAGCCAGCAAAGCCAAGGGAAGGCACAGCTCCATCAAATGCAAAAGTCTTTTTTTTCCCTGGCTCTGCCCCTGATCCCCACAGCCTGTCCTGTTTCCTTCATCCCTGCATTGCCAGGGACTCTCTTGGACAAGGGAGCTCTTCTCTGGCTACGGAGGGAGGTCCAAGTTCCACCACTGGAGTGGGAACCACAACTCATCAGGTTTGTGTCCTTTGGGGATCAGGAACTTGTGAGACTCAGAGGAACACAAAGTTTGTCTTAATGGCCAACAGACCACAGTTGAACAGGACACAATTCAGTAACACTCATGCTCTTCCCTGAGCCATGTGCAACGTCCCAGCAGTGCCTGATGAGTCCACCATCCACAAGAGATTTCCATACTAGAATTAATTTTAGACAAGCATGGTTCTGTGACAGATATAAACACAATTAAGTTCTTGTATCAGGATGCTCATCCTGGAGTGGGGGCAAAACAGCTCCAACAATTCCTGATTTGCAAAGCTGTCAGTGGTGGATGGAGAAGGGAGGTCAGGCTGCTCTTGGTGCTGAGGAAATGCTGAAAGCAGCCTGACTCATTTCATCTCCTCCTGTCCTGGCTGATCTCCCCTCTTTCCCCTTCCACCCATTGGCTTTTGTCTCCCACCAAGGCCCCGGTGAAGAGCCTGGCTCTGTGTTCTCCATCCCCTCCTCGCTGGCACTGCCAGGCTGGGATGAGGAGCCCCTCAGCCTTCCCTGCTCTGGGCTGGACAAGCCCAGCTCCCTCAGCCTCTGCTCACAGCCCAAGGGCTCCAGCCCCACCTTGGAGGCCCTTCCCAGACCCTGCTCCAGCTGCCAGACATATTTCCTGCCCTGGGCAACCCAAGCCAGGCCACAGTGACCTGGATAATCCCTGTCCTTGATGTCCTGGTCACACAGCCCTGGCCCCTTGTCCCCATGTCAGGCTCTGGGGTGGATCCTGTGGAACATCCTTTGGTGGAGGCTGTGGCTCCAGGTGGGCCGGGGGGGATCCCGGGGGACAGGGACCCCGCTGGGCATGGACAGCATTGGACTTGTTGGGAGAAACTGTGAGGGGGAGCTGGGGCGGAGTGACCAACCCAGTGACCTGACACAGCCCTGCTGGGATGTCACACAGCCCCTCTGGGATGTCACAGCCTGCTCTGTGAGCTCACAGCCCCTTCTCTAATGTCACACAGCTGGTCTCTGATGTCACAGCCAACTCTGTGGTGTCATAGTCTTCTCTGCGATGTTAGACCTCTGCCTAATGATGTCACAGAGGCAGTCTATGATGTCATAGCTGATAAATGACTTCACATCCTCCACTCTGTGATGTCATAGCCCACTCTGTGACCTCATGTTACCAGATGATCAATTGCCTACACCAGGTGAGCTGACACCTGGAGCTTGTTCTCCACATCCCCAGGTCTATGGAAACCACACAAGGCCCATTGTGTGAGAAGGGGAACTGGAAGTTCAGCAGCCTCAGGGTCCTGCCAGCTCAGCCAGGCCCACTGGAACATTGGGGTCCACGAACACCAGGGACCACCAGAGAGACCCCCAGGACAGAAGAACACATGGGTAAAGGGGAGGGGGAATATGTTAATGATTTTGGGGAAATGATTATCATATGTATGTTTAGTCCAGGACAATCAATGAATATGTGTGCAAAATACAGAAAATAAACAGAAACTTTCCTGTACTCAGCCTGCAGGGCTTTGGGAGGAGCTCTCCCCCGTGCATCCAGCTGAATAAAGAATGCTGCTTCTTAATGCTACACTGGGGTTAAGGAGTTTTCTGTTTCACTGAATTTTTGGTAACACTCCCACTGCCAAGGAAAGCTCTCTCTGCTGCTGTTCACAAACAGAGAAGGGCTGGGGGCAGATGTGGGGCTCAGAGGCTGCCTGGGGCACAGTGACCATGAAATAATCAAGTTTTCAATGTTCTGTGAAAGAAGGAGGGGCAGCAACAAAACTTCTACACTGGAATTAGGAAGGGCAGACTTTGGCCTATTTAGGATGCTGATTTGGGGAGTATCAAATCAGGTCCTGATTTATTTTAAGGGAAACACCCTTAAAAACAAAGGGGTCCAGGAAGGACACACGTTTCAATAAGGTAATTTCAGGGGGAAGGAGCAACCTGTCCCAGTGTAGCAAAAGATGAGCTGGTGAGGACAATGACTGTCCTGGCTGCCCATGGAGCTTTTGTGGGAACTCGGGGGATAAAAGGACTGGCAACTCAGGAAGCATTTAAGGATTTGGGTTATTCAGAAAGAAAAGTTAAGATGTGAAAGCTCAATTAGAACTTAACCTGGCGGCTTCTGTAAAAAAAAGTTTCTATAAAAAAAAATTATAGCAAAAGTAGGGAGAAGGAGAACCTCTACTATTTATTGGATGCAGTAGAGAATACAGTAACTAAAGATAAGGAAAAGGCTGAGCTACTTAACACCTTGTTTTTCTCAATTTTCAATAGTAGGACAGGCTGTCCTCAGGACAGGTGTTCTCCTGAGCTGGTAGATGGGCACAGGGAGCAAAACAGCCCCCTGGAATCCAGGAGGAAGCAGCTGGGGACCTGCTGAGCCGCTCAGATGCTCACAGGTGTCTCTGGGAGCAGATGGGATCCATCCTAGGGAAAGTACAGAGCCCCAGGGTTTCATTAGCAGAAGAGACCCTCAACATGCCAAGGTCAGCTGGACCAATCAGGTGGCCTCTGGGAGGCCAAGAGAGACCATTTCCATGTTCCCTTGGTTTTATGGGGCCCTTCAATATCATAATGGTGCCTTGATTCCATGCGGTCCAGTAGTGTCACAATGGTCTCCATGGTTCCCCAGGCCCCACAATGTCACGGGACTCCTCTGTTCCATGAGCCCTTCAATGTCACAATGGACATTTGACCCTGGGGGTTTGCAGTGTCACAATGGTCTCCTTTGGCTCCACAGTGTCACAATGGACCATTGATGACAGGAGGCCCCTCTGTGTCACCCTGGAGCTTTGGTTCCATTCAGCCCTGCAGTGTCACAAAGGCCTCTTGGTTTCAGGAGGCCCCACAGTATCACAATGGTCCTCTTGGTTCTGTGGGGACCCCACAGTCACAGTGGTCTCACTGGTTCCGTGAGGCTTCATAGAATCACAATGCTTTGCTTATTCCATGGGGCCTCATAGTGTCACAATGGTCTCCATGATCCCATGAGTCCCCTCCGTGTCACAATGGCTGCTCGGTCTCGCAAGGCCCACTGTGTCACAATGGTCCCTTGGTCTCACAGGGCCCCACAGTGTCACAGTGGTCCCTTGGTCTCACAGGGCCCCCCACAGGGTCACAATGGTCCCTTGGTTCCATGGGCCCTGTGCTGCTGCATTCCCCCCTCCCCTTCTCAGGCCACCCTGCCCGCTGAGAAATGCTCCTTGGGCCTCGGCCTTGGCCAACAGCCCCTGGGCTCAGCTCCTCTGCAGCTCATCACAAACACTGTCTGCTCCAGGCACTGCTGCTGCCCAACCAGCTCCTGGTTCCTTTAGCAGCAGCCCTGGGAACTGCTTTTGTTCCCTCAGTGGCACAACATCCCTGTTCTCCCACTGCCAAAGAAAGCTGTTGATGCCAAGTGTGGCCAGAATGAGCCATTGCTGGCACTGAAACCCCTCTCTTGGGGCCCTGCAAAAAGCACTCCAAAAGGAGTCCTTGGAGCTCTCCTGGGCCAGCGACTCCCTCTGAGTGGGGCCTCTCCCAGCTGGGAACTCTCCCGTTTGCTGCACTCAGGAATCCCCAACAGCGACGGAGCCTGGGCCGATCCCCCCACTCCTCCAGGCTCAACCCTTCACCCGCTGGGGAGATGCCAAAGGATGCACAGGGAGCATTTCCTGCCGTCAGGGGAATTTCTCCCAGGTGCCTTGCACTGACTCTTTGTGGAACATCCTCTGGCGGAGGCTGCAGCGCTAGGGGCGGGGGGACCCGGGGGGACAGGGAACCCCGCTGTGCACGAGCAGGGTTGGACTGCTCTGGGGAGAACTGTGAGGGGGGCTGGGGCAGAGTGACCTCCCCAGTGGCCTCACACAGCCCCTGTGATGTCACACAGCCCCTGTGATGTCACACAGCATCCTGTGATGTCACACAGTCAATGATGAGATGTTACCCTATGATGTGATACAGCTGCTCTGTGATGTCACAGAAGTCCCCTGTGATGTCACAGAAGTCTCTGTGACATCACAGACTGCTCTATGATATTACACAGCCACCCAGTGATGTCACCACTCTCTGATGTCCCTGACCCACCCTCTATGATGGCAGAGTCTGCTCTATGGCCTCACACTATGATTGCACAGACAGCTGTGTGATGTCACAACTCCCTCAGAGATGCAACAAGACCCACACTGTGATGTCATACTGACACTTTGTAATGTCACAACACAGACTTTCACCTCACAGCCAGGTCTATGATGTCATACAGCCATGCCATGATGTCACAGCCTGCTCTGTGATGTCACACAATTCCCTCTATGATTTTGTAGCTGCTCAGTGACCTCACACAATGAGCTCTGTCATGTCACAGCCCAATCTGTGACCTCACACAGCCCACTCTGTGCTGTGACACAGCCCCCTCTGGGACATGCCACAGCCCCTGCCAGTGCTGAGCCCCTGGGAGCTTTGTCTGTGCCCTGCTGGTGTCCCTGAGGGGCCCTGGCAGTGCCCCAGCCCTGCTGGGCTGTGCACAGGAGCTGCTCCTGGCCAGAGCTGTCTCTCTGCAGCTCTGCTACCCTTGCCAGGAGCTGCCTCTGGGCCAGGAGCCTGGCCCAGCTCAGCAGCACAGACACAGCACAAGGACTGTAATGACTCTCTGGGGCTTTGGTGCTCTTTGTGTCTGCCATGGACAAAGTGCTGCCCAAGTTGGCTCTGTCAGGGCCTTGCAGCTGCTGCCCATCCCTGTGCCCTGTGCAGCCCAGGCTGTCCTACGGTGTCCCTGCCCTGCGCCTCTGTCCCTGCAGGCTGTGGGCATCCCCCGGCTGCCCCACCTGGCTGGCCCCTTCCTTTGCTGACAGCTCTGCCTCCTGCCTGCCTCTGCCTGCCCACACAAAGCCTTCGTCTTGATATCAAAAGGGTTCATTCAATTTTTACTGTGCCTGTGAATTTTAGCACAGGAACAAGGCATGCAGGTGCTGCTTTCCCAGGAAGGATGGCTGGAAGACAGGAAGATATCTGCCTCAAGAATGTAGTGGCAGAAAAAAGAAGGACTGAAACTGGGAACTTGGAGTGGGTTTTATGGTAATGAGTAAATTGGAATACACATTTAGCAACGCTGGTAGAATTACATGTCCATATAAGATTGGGGCTATCCCTCACTAGACCTCAGGCCTGAATAAATTATACCCTCTTAAATAGGAAATTAGTGTTAAGGAGCCCTATTCTGATATTTCAGAGACTTGGTGACAGCAAGGCCTCACAGAACAAGAAGTCAGCTGTGAGACTGTGCAAACTCATGGAACAAAGGGTCCATTGTGACTCTGCAGAACCCCATGGAACCAAAATCCATTTTGGCACACTGGGGCTACATTGAACCAATTGTGATACACCACTTGGTGATACTGCAGATCCAAGGACACCATTGTGACCCTGAGAAACCTCTTGGAACCAAGGGGCCATTCTGACTCACCAAGGCCTTGTGGAATCATGGGTCCATTGTGACACTGTAGAACCAAGGAGACTGCTGTGGGCAGTGTGAAAGCTCATGGAACCAGAAATCCATTGTGACACAGCAAGGCCTTGCGGAACCAAGGGTCCCTTGTTAAACTCTGTGGCCTCATGGAATCATGAGCCATTGTGACACAGAGTGGCCACATGGAGCCAAGGGGCCACTGTGACACCGCAGATCCAAGGAGACCATTGTGACTGAGGAACCTCATGGAACCGAGAGTTGATTGTTCCACTGTGGAGCCGGTGGAACCAAGGGGACCGCAGTGACTTTGTGGGGCCTCATGGAACAATGGAGACTATTCTGACACTTTGGGACCCACTGGAACCAAGGGGCCATTATAGCATGGCAGGGCCTCATGGAACCAAGGGGACTACAGTGAACCCTGGGGGTCTCCATGGGATGAAGGGTCCAAGGAACCAAGGATACCATTGTGACACTCTGGGGCATCATGGAACCAAAGGTCCATTGTGACACAGCAGGGCCTTGTGGAGCCAAGGGGACCACAGTGACACTGCGGGGCTCCATGAAAGCAATGGTCTGTTGTGACACTTTGAGGCCTTATGGAATCATGGAGACCATGGTGACACCAAAGGCCTCATTGAAACAAGGGGCCATTGTGACACTACAAGGCCTCTTGGAAGCAAGGAATCATTGTGGTACCATGGAGCGTTGGCAGGCCAAGGGGCAGTTGTCACACTGTGTGGCACCAAGGAGTCCATTGTGACACTACAGGGCCCCATGGAACTAAGGATTTGTGGAACAGTGCTGGAACACATGGAACCAAAGGTCCATTGTGACACTGCGGGGCCTCATGGAATCCTGGAGGCCATGATGACGCTTTGAGGTCTCGTTGAATCAAGGGGCTCTGCAGGGCCTCATGGAACCAAGGAGCCCCTTCTGACATTGTGAGTCCTCATGGAACCAAGGTCAAGTGTGACACCATGGAACCAAGGAGACTGTTGTTGTCTGGTTTTGGCAGTACAAAAGCTCATGGAACAAAAAGTCCATTGTGACATTCTGGGCCTCATAGAACCAAGGAGACTGATATGACACTTAGGGACCCACTGGAACCAAGGGGCCATTGTGACACCACAGGGCCTCATAGAACCAAGGAGCCATTGTAGCACAGCAGGGCCTCATGGAATCAAGGGGATCACAGTGACCCTGTGGGGCTCCACAAGGGGCCCTGGGGCTCTGTAAGGGGCTGTGGGGCTCCATGAGACCATGGGGCCGTTCTAACTGTGGAACCAAGGATACCATTGTTATACTATGGGGCATCATGGAACCAAGGAGGCCATTGTGAACCAGCAGGGGAACCTGCTGAGACTATTGTGACACTTCAAGGACCACTGTGGAGCTGCAGGGCCTCGTGGAACCAATGAGACCATTGTGACATGGCACAGCCTCATGGGAGCAAGGGGCTGCTGTGACACTATGGGGCCTTATAGAACTGAGGGGCCCTTGTGACCCTGTGTGGCACCATGGAACCAAGGAGAGCACTGTGACACTGCAGGGCTCCGTGGAACTGGGAACTCGTGTGGCAGGGAGGAGCCCAATGGAACCAAGGGGCCATTCCGTACTTCAGGGCTTCACGGAACCAAGGTGCCATTGTGATACTGCAGAACCAAAAGAGACCATTGTGACACTGAAGGGCTTCATGGACCAATGAGACCATTCTGGCACTCTGAGTCCCCATGGAATCAAGGGGCCATTGTGACACCACAGGGCCTCATAGAACCAAGGCAGCCACTGTGAAACTGCAAGGTCTCATGGAAGCAAGGGGCCATTGTGGTGCTGCAGGGCCCCAGGGATCCAAGAATATGGAACAGGTCTGGCTGGCTGGGCCTCCTGGGGGCTGCCTGACCGGTCCAGCTGACCTTGGCATGTTGAGGATCACTTCTCATCAGCCACTGAAGCCCTGGAGTTGTGTGCTTTCCTTCCTGTGGGAAAGAACTGTCCTTCTCCTCCAGGGGTTCATGGCTGAAATTGGGATCCCTCCTCCAAATGTGATTATATCCAAGGATTATTCCCGTATGTCACCTGTCAGGACAGACAGCTCCAGCTGGTCTTGGTTTTTTGGGAGCCAACTCTCATCTGCCTTCAAAAAAGAGGGGGCCTGTCATTTTCTTCCCATGCAAAAAAAACATCTTTTATGTGCAGGCATCCATGGCCAAAACTGAGGATCTACCTCCAAAATTCCTTATATCCAAGGATGGCTCCCAGTTAAAAGCTTCCAGGCCTGTTCAGGTTCCCTTGGCTTCCTGAGGGCCAGCTCTCATTATCCTTTGAAACATTGGGGCTCTGTACTTTCCTTCCTATGGAAAATAACTGTCTTTCTTGTCCAGATGCCCATAGACAAAAGTCTGGTTTGGCCTCCTAAATTCTGTCTATCCAAGGATTCTTCCCTGACAACAGGTCTGGCTTGCCTTGGCATCCTTGGGGCCGCCTCTAATCAGCCTTTGAAACACTGGGATCCAACCTTCCTTCCAGGAACCCATGGCTGAAATGGAATTCCACCCCTAATACTCCCCAGATATCCAAGGGTTGCTTTCAGACTAAAGCTGCAAGGACAGGCAATTTGAGGTGTCATGGGACCAAGGGTCCATTGTGAAACTGCGAGACCCCATGGAGCCAAAGGTCCATTGTGACTTTGCAAGGCCTCATGGAATCATGGAGACACAATTAAGACACGTCACAGCCTCATGGAACCAAGGAGACCAATGTGACACGAACAGGACTCATGGAATCACGGAGACCATTGTGACACTGTGAGGCCTCATGAACCAGTGAGACCATTGTGACCCTGGGGGTCCCCACAGAACAAGGAGGACCATTGTGATACTGTGGGGCCTTGTGAAACCAAGAGGCCTTTGTGACACTGCAGGGCTGAATGGAACCAAAGCTCCAGGGTGACACAGAAGGGGCTCCTGTCATCAATGGTCCATTGTGACACTGTGGAGCCAAATGAGACCATTGTGACACTGCAAACCCTCAGGGTCCAAAGGTCCATTGTGACACTGCAAGGCCTCATGGAATCTTTGGGACCATTGTGACACTGCGGGGCCTTCTGGAACCCAGAGGCCATCGTGACACTGCTGGACCCCATGGGATCAAGCCACCATTATGGCACAGCGGGGCCCCATGGATCCAAGGCACCATTGTGGCACTGTAGGGCCCCACAAA
This sequence comes from Molothrus ater, assembly GCF_012460135.2. Taxonomy (NCBI): domain Eukaryota; kingdom Metazoa; phylum Chordata; class Aves; order Passeriformes; family Icteridae; genus Molothrus; species Molothrus ater. The sequence goes on along the minus strand of NW_023416728.1, from coordinate 35,783 downwards.
ACCAGGGGAACACAGAACAGATCTGGCTGGTTTGGCCTCCCAGGGGCTGCCTGACTGGTCCAGCTGACCCTGGCATGTTGAGGGTCTCTTCTCATCTGCTGCTGAAGCACTGGGGCTCCGGGCTTTTCTTCCTATGGAAAAGAGCTCTCCTCCTCCTCCAGGCACACGTGGCCAGAACTGGGATTCCACCTCCAAATTTCCTTATTATAACAGAGGAAATGTATTGTATTTGAGTATCTGTATAAAGGCTTTGCCCCGGGAGGTCCCGGTTGTCCTTGATGGGCTGCAGCTGCGATGTCCTTAATTGGGCTGCAGCTGTGACCAATGAAGATAACTGGGATAAAAGGGGGTGGGTTAACCAGACAGGGAGAGCCTTGGAGGTGCCCTGAACTGAGAAAGATGCAGAAGAAGCTATCTGTGCTGTGATGATCTGCAGCCATAAGAACACACCAAGGAGGGATGGGATTTAGAAATCTGATAACAACAGTATGGGACTCCAGAAACAGAACAACAACACCTTATATCCAGCGATTGTTCCAATAGGAATATTCCAGGACAAGTCTGTCTTGCAGTGGTTTTACAAGGGTCACTTTGCATCTGTCTCAAAAAACACTGGGGAAGGCTCCGTGATTTCCTTCCTATGGAAAAGAACAGTCCTGCTTCTCCAGGTGCCCATGGCTGAGATTGGGGTTCCACCTCAACAATTCCCTATATCTAAAGTCTGGTCCCAGACAAAATCTTCCATTCCTGACAAGTCTTGCTGGCCTTGGCCTACTGAGGCTCTCCAAACACTGGGGCTCTGTGCTTCCTTCCTATAGAAAAGGAAGGAAAGTACTTTTAGTCCAGGTGCCCGTGGCCAAAATTTGGGTTCCACCTCCAATATTGCCTGTTGTGACAAATTGGAGGAGATTGTTGGCTGGAAACATTTCATATGTGGGGGAGGAAGGGCAGGTCCATCTGTGCCCTGCCCTGGAACACCAATCCCCCCAGAGCCTCTATCCCAGCCCAGCAGTGGCTGCCAGTCCCTGGCACAGCACAGGCAATGCTCCACAGCCACCTCTGCAGCCCCAGCCCAGCTCCTGAGGGACCAAATGAGCCCAAGCCCCACCTGGGGGAAGGGCCCAGGGAGACCAAGGGGTATTGAAGGCTGACCACAAGGCAAGCACACATCTTGATCCTGCATCCTCTTGGAACTTCCATCTGAACACTGCTGGAATCCAGGAGTTGGAAGCTCTGTGAGTGCTTCTCTAAATCTTATTTGTCTTTTTCTTATTCCCTCTTCTTCAAAATTTGAATAACTTAAAATGGAACAGGCTTAGAGTTTGTGAAGTTGAATGAGCAAAGTTAATGTTATGAGAAATGTTTCTTGTTGATTGAATGTTGTAATAAACCTTTTGCCAAAGTTTCTCTGATATTCTAAAGTTACCAGTAAAGTTCCTGTTTTGTTGTTTAGAGCTCCTGAGAATCTCTTGCTGATATTTCTCCAGTGTGTCCAACTCAGTGTACACAAACAATTGTAATTCCTTTTAAATGTCTCCTTGAGAGAGTTTTTTAGTGGATTTGGGTCAGGGCTTGTGTGTCCTGCTTGGCCCAGCCCAGGCAGGGCTTTCCCAGCCACATTCCACACTCCATTGCCCAGCTGGAGCCCCTGGTGCCTCTGAGTTGTGCTGCCCCAGCCCCAGGGACGCTCTCCTTGTCTGCCCATTCCCCCACGGTCTCTGGGCAGGGATGGCCTCACTGGGGGCTGCTGACATCCTCAGCAACTTGGAGGCTGCTGCTGAATTTCACTGCTCCAGAGGCTTGATCAGCCTTCAGCACTTCAGTGCAGGAATTCAGTGTCCCAGGGCTCATTAACATTCAGAACACCTTAACAAGCCAAGTCTCTGGGAATCATTTGATTTTAATTTTCAAGTCCTTTGTGGTTAATTAGACAGATCTCAGTAGTATATCCAAAGTGAATGCAATATATTTAAAAAAACAGTGAGAAAACATTTTTAGGTCCTCTTTAGGTTTTTTCCCTTGTTAATTCATTGACATGTGCAATCTCCAATTGACACTGAATCCAAGTACCTCCCCATGCAATTGGAATAGATATGAAAATCCAGACCCTTCATGGCTCACAATCAATCAGACTCGGTCCCTGCCCCCACCCCACCATTTCCCCCATCCAAGCCCTGGCACTCAGAGCAGCCTTGTGCAAATCTGAGCTCCCTCCAGCCCAGGCTGCACCTTCACATTTCAGCTCCTTGGCTCCAGCTCCCACCCGCTTTCCTTGGAGAAGGAGCTGCCCGAGACACAGAGGGATGTTCATTTCTTGTCAGCCAACAAAGCCAAGGGAAGGCACAGCTCCATCAAATGCAAAAGTCATTCTTCTCCCTGGCTGTGCTATGCCCCTGATCCCCACAGCCTGTCCTGTTTCCTTCATCCCTGCATTGCCAGGGACTCTCGGACAAGGGAGCTCTGCTCTGGGGATGGAGGGAGGTCCAAGTGCAGCCACTGGAGTGGGAACCACAACTCATCAGGTTTGTGTCCTTTGGGGATCAGGAACTGGTGAGACTCAGAGGCACAGAAAGTTTTTCTTCATGGCCAACAGACCATGGTTGAACAGGACACAATTTAATAACAATCACGCTCTTCCCTGAGCTATGAGCAACGTCCCAGCAGCGTCTGATGAGTCCACCATCCACAAGGGATTTCCATACTAAAAGTAATTTTTGACAAACATGTCTCTGTGATAGATATAAACACAATTAGATTCTTGTATCAGAATACTCATCCTGGAGTGGGGGCAAAACAGCTCCAACAATTCCTGATTTGCAAAGCTGTCAGTGGTGGATGGAGAAGGGAGGTCAGGCTGCTCTTGGTGTTGAGGAAATGCTGAAAGCAGCCTGACTCATTTCATCTCCTCCTGTCCTGGCTGATCTCCCCTCTTTCCCCTTCCACCCATTGGCTTTTGTCTCCCACCAGGCCCCCGGTGAAGAGCCTGGCTCTGTGTTCTCCATCCCCTCCTCGCTGGCACTGCCAGGCTGGGATGAGGAGCCCCTCAGCCTTCCCTGCTCTGGGCTGGACAAGCCCAGCTCCCTCAGCCTCTGCTCACAGCCCAGGGGCTCCAGCCTCACCTTGGAGGCCCTTCCCAGCATGGACAGCATTGGACTTGTTGGGAGAAACTGAGAGGGGGAGCTGGGGCAGAGTGACCAACCCAGTGACCTGACACAGCCCTGCTGGGATGTCACACAGCCCCAGCTGGGATGTCACAGCCTGCTCTGTGAGCTCACAGCCCCTTCTCTAATGTCACACAGCTGGTCTCTGATGTCACAGACAATTCTGTGATGTCATAGTCTGCTCTGTGATGTCACAGCTGGCTCTGTGATGGCACAGTTGGCTCTCTGATGTCACAGAGGCAGTCTGTGGTGCTTCTCCATGACCTCATATATCCCACTCTGTGATGTCATAGCCCACTCTGTGACCTCATGTTACCAGATGATCAATTCCCTACACCAGGTGAGCTGACACCTGGAGCTTGTTCTCCACATCCCCAGGCCTATGGAAACCACACAAGGCCCATTGTGTGAGAAGGGGAACTGGAAGTTCAGCAGCCTCAGGGTCCTGCCAGCTCAGCCAGGCCCACTGGAACATTGGGGTCCACGAACACCAGGGACCACCAGAGAGACCCCCAGGACAGAAGAACACATGGGTACAGGGGAAGGGGGAATATGCTAATGATTTTGGGGAAATGATTATCATCTGTATGTTTAGTCCAAGACATTCAATGAATATGTGTGCAAAATACAGAAAATAAACAGAAACTTTCCTGTACTCAGCATGCACGGCTTTGGGAGGAGCTCTCCCCCGTGCATCCAGCTGAATAAAGAATGCTGCTTCTTAATGCTACACTGGGGTTAAGGAGTTTTCTGTTTCACTGAATTTTTGGTAACTCTCCCACTGCCAAGGAAAGCTCTGTCTGCTGCTGTTCACAAACAGAGAAGGGCTGGGGGCAGATGTGGGGCTCAGAGGCGGCCTGGGGCACAGTGACCATGAAATAATCAAGTTTTCAATGTTCTGTGAAAGAAGGAGGGGCAGCAATAAAACTCCCATACTGGAATTAGGAAGGGCAGACTTTGGCCTGTTTAGGATGAAGATCTGGGGAGTACCAAATTGGGCACTGATTTTTTAAGGGAAACAGCCCTTAAAAACAAAGAGGGCTGGGAAGGATGGACACACTTGAAAAAAGTAATCTTAAGGGGGAAGGAGCAGCCTGTCCCAGTGTGGCAAATGATGAGCTGGTGATGAAAATGACTGTCCTGGCTGCCCATGGAGATTTTGTGGGAAGTCAAGGGGAAAATGGCCTGATAACTCAGGAAGTGTTTAAGGATGTCATTAGGTTATGCAGAAAGAAAAGTTGATACTTGAAAACTCAATCAGAGCTTAACCTATCAGCTTCTGTAAAAAATAAATATGTTTTTATAAAAAAATTTATAGCAAAAGGAGGGAGAAGGAGAACCTCTACTCTTCATGGGATGAAGTGGGAAATACAATACCTAAAGATAAGGAAAAGTCTGAGCTACTTAACACCTTGTTTGTCTCAATTTTCAGTATTAGGACAGGTTTACGTCAGGACAAGTGTTCTCCTGAGCTGGTAGATGGGCACAGGGAGCAGAACAGCTCCCTGGAATCGAGGAGGAAGCAGTTGGGGACCTGCTGAGCCACTCAGATGCTCACAGGTGTATGGGATCAGATAGGATCCATCCTAGGGGGATGAGGGAGCTGTGGATGAGCTCCCCAAGCTGCTCTCCATCATTTACCATCACTCCTGGTTCAGCAGGGAGGTCCCAGAGCACTGGAGGTGCCAGGGTGAGCCCATCCCCAGGAAGGGCTGGAAGGAGGAGCTGGGGAACTCCAGGCCTGTCAGCCTGACCTGGGTGCCCGGCAAGGTTATGGAACAGATCACCTTGAGTGCCATCACAGGGCACCCACAGGATGGCCCAGGGATCAGAGCCAGCCAGCTCAGTGGATTTAGGGGTGGCAGGTCCTGCCTGACCAACCTGGTCTCCTTTTATGCCCAGGTGACCTACCTGTGGATGTGGGAAAGGCTGTGGATGTTGTGTGCCTGGACTCCAGCAGAGCCTTTGGCTCTGTCTCTGACAGCATTCCCTGGAAAAGCTGCAGCCCACGGCTTGGGCAGGTTCCCTCCTGGCTGGGAGATTTAAGAGCTGGCTGGAGGCTGGGCCCAGAGAGTGGTGGGGATGGTGCTGCACCCAGCTGCTGTCCAGGCACTGGTGCTGTCCCCAGGGATCTGTGCTGGGCCCAGTCCTGTGTAATATCCTCACTGATGATCTGGGTGAGGGGATCGAGTCCAGCATTCACAAATTGCAGATGGCACCAAGCTGGGTGTGAGTGTGGATCTGCTGGAGGGCAGGACAAGAAGACCCAGCCTTAAGCTGCACCAGGGGAGGCTCAGGCTGGACAATAGGAAGGAGTTCTTCACAGAAAGGGTGAGTGGGAACTGGAATGGGCTTGCCAGGAGGGAGGTGGCAGAGTCACTGTCCCTCTCCAGTGGCACTCAGTGGCATGGTCTGGGTGACAAGGCAGTATCAGGGCATTGGCTGGACTTGATGATCCCAAAGGTCTTTTCCAGCCTATTTGATTGTGTCATTCCATGATGATTGGGACACTCTGGGGCCATTGTGACACTGCAGGGCCTCGTTGAACTAAGAGGACCATGGTGACACCGTGCAGCCCCACAGAACCAGGGCTCCATTGCTGTGCTCTGGGGCCAAATGGACCCAGGGAGTGCTCCGTGACACTCTGGGCCCTCGTGGAACCACAGAGGCCATTGTGACACTGCAGGGCCTCGTGTAACCAAGGGGTTTCACCATTTTGACACTGCTAAACCAAGGGGACCACTGGGAGACTGCAGGGCCCAGTGGAACCAAGGGGCCATTCTGACACTGCGGGGCCTCATGGCACCAAGGGGACATTGTGACACTGCAGGATCCTGTGTAACCAAGGGGCCACTGTGACACGATGGGGCCTCAATGAATCTGGAAGAACGTTGTGACACTGTGTGGCCTTGTGGAAACAAGGAGTCCATTGTGACACTGAGGGGACTTGTGGAACCCCAGAGACCATGGGGACAATGTGGGACCTCCTGTGACCATGGGGCCATTGTGACACCCTGGGGCCCCATGGAACCAAGGAGACCAGTGTGACAGTGCAGGGCCTGGTGTAACCAAGAGGCCATTGTGACACTGAGGGGCCCCATGTAACCAAGGACATCTTTGCAAATGTCACCAAGCTGGGTGTGAGTGTTGATCTGCTGGAGGGTCGGAGGGCTCTGCACAGTGACTTCGACAGGCTGGATCCAGGGGCTGAATCCAACAAGGTGAGTTTTAACAAATCCAACTGCCAGGCCCTGATATTTGGCCCCAGTGCTACAGGCTGGGGACAGAGTGGCTGGACAGCAGCCAGGCAGAAAGGGACCTGCAGGGACTGATGGACAGCAGGCTGGACATGAGGCAGCAGTGTGCCCAGGTGGCCAAGAAGGCCAATGGCTCCTGGCCTGGATCAGGAATGGTGTGGCCAGCAGGAGCAGAGCTGCTGTGCCAGCACTGATCTGCCCCCAGCTCTGCACACAGACATTGCTGCTGCAGCTCCAGAGAAGGGAACACAAGGGCATCTCTGGAAAACACTCTGCTGGGAGATCCTTTAGTTCCTTTAAAGCCACAAGGAGTGCAGCCCCTCACCGACACAATCTGTGGCCACAGTAAAGATGGAGAGGAACAAAATGAGAAATGGCAAAACCAATGGCTTTTCTTTGTGGACAATATGAAAAAACTGAAACATGGGGAAAAAAAGAACAAACCCACAACTAAACCCAAAAGCATCATCAAAGGTGATTTATATTACATGGCCTGTCCCTGCTGCAGCCCCGGCACTGCCACCCCCAGGGCTGTGCCCGGCCCGAGAGCACTCAGGCCCTGCAGCAACACCAGGGCCACCAGGGCAGCGGGGCAGGGCCACGGCAGCAGCACTGGCAACACCAAGTGCTGCTGCTGCTGCTGCTGGGCACAGCTGCTGGGCCAGCACTGATCTGCCCCAGCTCTGCACACAGACATTGCTGCTGCAGCTCCAGAGAAGGCAACAAAAGGGCATCTCTGCAGAAAACTCTGCTGGGAGATCCTTTAACCCATTTAAAGCCACCAAGAGCACAGCCCCTCATTGACACAGTCTGTGGCCACTGGGAAGGTGGAGAGAAACAAAAGGGGAAATGGCAGAAACAATAACATTTCTCTGTGGACCATATAGTCAGGCTTGATAGCTAGCTTACAAGCAAAGCTGAGTTAATAGATGAAATAACAATTGATGATTTTAGAGTGTATCCATAGCAAGAAAGAAGAAAAGGATTGGCATGGGAATAGATTAGAAGAGATACATGTAAATTTTTGTTAGGTAGACTAGATGCATATGTAGATGTGTATGCATAGCTTATTAACTTTCTGTAAAACTTTTGCCAATATATTGATACTAATAGCTTTGTTCTAATTAATATAATAAGTTATTGTGATGTAATCAATGACTTAAAATGATGTTTTCTTAAAAGTATATAAACTAGAGAACATGAAATATTAAAAACATTTTCTTCTTTGACCCTAATCACGTCTGTGTAGGTCACATCCAATCTAAGAGTATCAGACAAGATTAATAAAGTAAAACAAAGAAAAAGAACCTCCAAAATGAAACCAACAAGAAGTATCAAAAACAACTTTTATTACAAGTGATTTGCAGAAATTGGTCAGCAGTTTAATGTTTCCAAAACCATCCAGTCATCAGTGTCCACACTGCAGCCTTGAGCTCCTGGTTCCTCAGGCTGTAGATGAGGGGGTTCAGGGCTGGAGGCACCACCGAGTACAGAACTGACAGGGCCAGATCCAGGGATGGGGAGGACATGGAGGGGGGCTTCAGGTGTGAAAACACTGCAGTGCTGATGAACAGAGAGACCACGACCAGGTGAGGGAGGCAGGTGGAAAAGGCTTTGTGCCGTCCCTGCTCAGAGGGGATCCTCAGCACAGCCCGGAAGATCTGCACATAGGAGAAAACAATGAACACAAAACATCCGAATCCTAAACCGGAACTCACAGCAATTACCCCAAGTTCCCTGAAGTAGGAGTGTGAGCAGGAGAGCTTGAGGATCTGTGGGATTTCACAGAAGAACTGGCCCAGGGCATTGCCATGGCACAGGGGCAGGGAAAATGTATTGGCCGTGTGCATGAGAGCATTGAGAAAGGCACAGGCCCAGGCAGCTGCTGCCATGTGGGCACAAGCTCTGCTGCCCAGGAGGGTCCCGTAGTGCAGGGGTTTGCAGATGGACACGTAGCGGTCGTAGCACATGATGGTCAGGAGGCAAAGCTCTGCTGACAGGAAGAAGAAAAGCAGAAAGACTTGTGCAGCACATCCAGTGTAGGAGATGTTGCTGGTGTCCCAGAGGGAATTGTGCATGGCTTTGGGGACAGTGGTGCAGATGGAGCCCAGGTCGCTGAGGGCCAGGTTGAGCAGGAAGAAGAACATGGGCGTGTGCAGGTGGTGGCCGCAGGCTACGGCGCTGATGATGAGGCCGTTGCCCAGGAGGGCAGCCAGGGAGATGCCCAGCAAGAGGCAGAAGTGCAGGAGCTGCAGCTGCCGCGTGTCTGCCAATGCCAGCAGGAGGAAGTGCCTGATGGAGCTGCTGTTGGACATTTGCTGGGGCTGCACATGGGGATCTGTAAGAAAAGCAATCATAAAATAGTTGGGTTTGGAGAGGACTTGAAATATCCCAGCACAGGCTGGGGGCACTTTCCCCCCACTGCCTGCCCAGGGCTCTGCTGCCTGGAGCTGTCCCTGCCAGCAGCTGCTTCCCTGTGCCCAGGGCTGGGCCCTGCCAGGGCTGCCAGAGCCCAGCCCAGCCCTGGGGGCTCAGCTCTGCCCTGCAGAGCCCTCCCAGCTCAGGCAATGCCCAGGGGCAGCTCTGGCTCTGCAGGCTCTGAGGGCAACGTCAGAGTGATAGTGGAGCCCTGGAAAATGTTAAAAATAGTCTTTGAAAATATTGGGCTTTGTGTTTTCTCAGATCACTGCACCTGCATAAGCAGTATGATAAAAGATATAATTGTTAGATGTGATGATTGTTTAGTAATTAAATATAATTATTATATAACCAAAGGAAGAATTATGGGAAACTATGTTGGAAATTTAAAGGGAGCTATGTTTAGCTGAAATCTGTGTATACAATAGATGAATATAAGTTTAATAATTAACATGAAAGTTAAGTAATGATAGTGTATAAAACACCTTCACCTCGAATGTATGGTCAGAATCAGATTTGGGTGGAAACTACCCAAATTCCCAGAGCTCTTGAATAAAAAGCACCACATATAATCGCTTCTGTGATTATGTGTTTTTGAACGCTAACAAGAGCAACCCTGAGGAGGCTGGAAAAGCAGCACTGATGCTGCCTCTAAGGGGCTCTGTGCTGATTTCTGTAACTGCCTGGTTTATAAACATCTGAGAGGATTGTTTTTTTTTAAACCTGAACTGAGAGATAAATATCTATGTGCAATTTCCTATCAAGACAACCCGGAAAATAGATTTAAAAACCATGATTTCCCCTTTCATCCAGTCCCTGCATCGCTGTGGTCCCTGTATAACTTACTTGGAAATGTTCTGCAGGTAAATGCCATGCTGGGAGCAGTCCTGAACAATGCAGCATCCTCCCCACACAAGGAGAACACTCCCAAGCCTCACCAGCTGTCTCCTGCCACCTAGATCTTGTCCCCCAGTGCTGGGAGCAGCTGCCAGGGCTGGCTGAGAGCTGTCCCTGGCAGGCAGCAGAGTCACTGCCCCAGCACAGTGCCCTGGGCTGCAGGACCCTGCTCTGCAGGACAGCCCTGGGCAGCCCTGGCTGCTCTGCACAAGAGACAAGCAGAGAATGTACTCACAGGCTCTGCAGGCATTGGCATGTTCCAGCTGCAGGAGATGGCTCCAGGAGCTGCAGCTGCATTGTCCTGCAGCCAGAGGTTCCTGTGCCAAGGGCTGGCAGTGATTGTGCCCCAGGCACTTCTCAGCCCCTTCCCAGCCCTGAGTGATTGAAGCTCTCTGTGCCTCTGTGCTGTGCCCGGGCTGGCTGCAGGCAGTGCCCCAGCCCTGCTGGGCTGGCAGAAGAGCTGCTCATCAAGAGAAATGTGCTTTTGAAGCTCTTCTTGTTGACCAGGTGCTGCCTCTGTGCCAGGAGCCCAGCCCAGCTCAGCAGCACAGACACAGCACAAGGACTTTAATCAGCCTCTGGGGCTTTGTGCTCAGGCCCTGGACATCAGTCCCTGAGAGGGAGATGAAGAAACCTCTCCAGAACTCCAAGGCAGAATCCAACTCCAAAGTTTCTTGGACTTTTAATGGGTCCCAGAGAGGGACACGACTGAGCAAGTGTCCCCAGGCCCCAGGCAGAGCAGAGAACTGCAGGCAGTGATGACAGGTGGGGACAAAGAGAAGCCAAGTCTTGGTGCCCTGGGGCACAGCAGGGTCTGTGCCAGCAAGGGCTGGGAGGAGACACCTTGTCCTGAGGCCCTGGGGCCTCCTGGCACAGCCCCAGCCAGGCTGGGCACTGTCAGCCCCTTGTCCTGCCCTCAGCATCCCCCCCTAGCCCACATCCCAGTGGCCTCAAGGATCTGCTGCAAGGAGTCCCTGGGGAGCCTTGCTCAGCAATGGCCCTGGGGGCTCCTCCATGCTCCCTGCAGGGACTGCAGGTTTTTCAAAGGACTTGGGGTTTGGCTTTTGCCTTGGAGTCTCTGAGAGGTTTGTGCAATCATGGCCTCCAATTATCTGCTGTAATTAGTCCCTGGAGAGGCTTTGTCAGTAACAACACTCAGTGGGGCTCATTAATACTTCAGGGTACTTCAGTTATTTCAAGGTACTTGGTGTTTCCCTTTTGATCCAGACTCTGTGAGAGGTTTGTGCAATCATGGCCCCAATTATCTGCTTTAACGAGTCCCTGGAGAGCTTTGTACTGACACTCAGTGGGGCTCATTAATGCCTTGAGATACTCAAGGTTTTTAAGGTGCTTTATGGATTTAAGAATACTTTTAGTAACTTTTAAGGATTTTCCTTCCCACACTGAGTCTCTGAGAGGTTTTCGTGCCATCCTGGCCTCCAATTCTCTCCTCCATGGAGTCCATGAGGAGCCTGTGTTGGGTATCTTCCCCCTTTCTGTTTTACAACAAAGATGGAACTGAAAGAGTTTTCTAAGACTTTCTAAAAGCATTCAAACCAATATGAGACAATTAGCAATGCAACGACAACCACTAAGACAATTAATAGTCTCGTTTTAGTAGACATCATCCAAACCTTTAGTTCCTTGGATTGGAAGAGTTTATTGAACCAGTATTTGTTTTCCACTTGAAGCTTCTTGAACCCTTCCTTTAGTGCCTGAATGCTCTTGTGGATTGAGTCGCTGTGGCTGGAGAGGTTCATGCAGCACATGCCCTCAGAGTCTACACAGCCATGCCCATGTGCCCAGATTAAAAACTCTATCGCTGTTCTGCAAGGTGGCGTGTCTGATGGTCTCTATGTCTGAGAGCAGCCCACTCAATGTGAGGGAGGCAGCATTGGTTTGCTTACTTAACAGGCACCCAGGATGGTCTAATTGTCCTAAAGCTTTAGCTGCAGCCACCCAAGGTAGTCCAAATTGGGGGTGCTACCATCTGACACCTGGATTAAAGCTTTCAAAGCCATCTCTTTGATATCATCCAATACTTCTCTGGGGATACCTGCTGCTTGATCATCTGATAGGCTGTGTTGTCCTTCCCCAGCTAGATGGTTGATTGTCAATTCCACCCTTGCCTCATTATTAGCATAGTCTGCTATGAATTGATTTAGTAAACACTTCCATCCCCCTTCCCACAGGGTGTATTCTGTAGGTGACAACAACACGGTCATAATATATTTTAAATCATAGGGGGTTAAGATGTGCTGTAAGCATGGCCCTCATTAGGCCATTAAAACAAGGTAAGTCCTTCCTATGGTCTTTAGCTGCCCTACACAGATCCTTGATTTCCCCATAAAGCAATGGCTGACACCTGGGATTCTGCCCCCTTCTTTCATAACATCCCAGGGCAATGAGGAGTTTCGAGGTTATTTGCCAGTCTCCTTCCTTAACTGGAGGCATTGCCCAGGGTGGAGAGGATGATTGACAGTGTGGGCGTGACCCACAGTTGTGGGGGTGGAGTCTGGAGGTTCGTTCAGGGCGGAAGAGAAGGCTGTGGTAGCAGGAAGTGGAGGAGCCAAGATGGAGGGAGGGTGGTTGGGCTCCTGTGCCACATTCGGGCTCCTTCCATCTTGAGTCTCCAGAGCATGATGCTCCAAGACAGTGTGGCCATTGCCATCTTGGACCATGGTGGAAGGTGTGAGAAAGGCAGGTTTGAGGGGAGGTCCTGTGTTAGCAGTGAGCAATGGATTGAGTTTTCAGCACACTGCTTGCTGGTGAAGGGTCTCAAGGATGGTGTGGAAGATGGGGAGCATGCAGGGTGCCATGGGGTCCATTTTAATCAAAAGGTTGTACAATTTAACTCCCACTGAGTCCCAAACTTCAGTGGTATGGATTTCATCAGCAGAGGCATCTGGAAAATTTTTAATGATCCACCTCATGATTGATTTTAATTCGTTCTTTGAAAATATTTTGTCTTGATCAGTGAGAATTAACTTAAAGCATCCATATGCACTCCTTTCTACTTTGGACATCTGGCTGCCCATTTTTCTCTTTCTCTGTCTTAGGGGGAACAGCCACCAGAACACATCAAATCGATAATGGGACTTGGGTTCATATTGTAAAAACACAGTGGCAAAATGGGCAATAAATGTCTTGCATTTCCCCAAACCCACCTGCAATCCTATGCAGGTGAAACCATTGTTGTCCCTGCTGATCCTGTGCAAGGTCCTTTGAAGCAATGATGAATCCGCTTGGCCTGGCACTATAGTAGAAGAAATGTATTGTACTTGAGTATCTGTATGGAGGCTTTGCCCTGGGAGGTCCCGGCTGTCCTTGATGGGCTGCAGCTGCGATGTCCTTCATTGGGCTGCAGCTGTGACCAGTGAGGATAACTGGGATAAAAGGGGGCAGGTTAGCCAGTCCAGGAGAGCCTTGGAGGAGCCCTAATCTAAGAGAGAATAACATGCAGAAGAAGGACTCTGTGCTGTGAATATCTGCAGCCATAAGAACATGCCAAGGAAGTATGGACTTTAGAAATCTGATAACAACAGTATGGGACTCCAGAAATAGAACACCAACAATGGGTAATCCCGACGTGATAGTTGGTAGAAGATGAGACAGCCAAGAACTGTGTCAGCCAAGAGCTGCAGATAGTTGTCAGAAGATAAGACAGCCAAGAGCTGCGAGAGAACATAGCCTTTGGGTCAAGGACCTGTGAAAGAGTATGGCCTTTGAGCAAAGAGCTATGTGTGTTGTACGTGGCCTTTGAGTCATGAAGAAATGTATATATTGTACTTGAAGTATTGTATATAAAACCTGGTTCTGTAAGTAAAAGAAAAGGGGGAAATATAGTAGAGGAAATGTATTGTACTTGAATATCTGTATAGAGGCTTTGCCCCTGGAGGTCCAGGTTGTCCTTGATGGGCTGCAGCTGTGATGTCCTTCGTTGGGCTGCAGCTGTGACCAATGAAGATAACTGGGATAAAAGAGGGCAGGTTAGCCAGTCTGGGAGAGCCTTGAAGGAGCCCTAATCTAAGAGAGAACAACATGCAGAAGAAGAAGGAGTCCATGCTGTGAAGATCTGCAGCCATAAGAACACGCCAAGGAGGTATGGACTTTAGAAATCTGATAACAGCAGTATGGGACTCCAGAAATAGAACAACAACACGGCACAATCCAAAATCCTGGGGAGCGCTGGCCTATCCATCAGCTAACCCCAGCTGACGTGACTGACACAGGGAGCCCTGAGTGTCATGGTCCCTGTTTGGGCACCAAAGGTCACAGTGAAGGTGGCTGTGACAAACCTCTCTGGTTCCCTGACTTCAGGGCAAGGGTTGCGGAAATGAAAAGGAGCAGGATCAATGAGGTTGTTTAAAAGGAACTTAATTAATAGGGTGAAAAACAATAAACATGGAGAAGTTGAGCACAGTATGAGGGGCAGGATCCAAAGACTCAAAACAAAGGGGAGCAACAACATAGACACTTGGGGGTAGAACACCCTAGAACAATAACCATATAGGAGAAAGAAGTAACCAATAGGGGAATAGAACCTAGACAAGTTAGCATAACAACACTAAAGGATTTTTGGAGGACTTTCAAGTTCACCTTAATTTAAACAAATGGCTCCCAGGGCTTGAAACTCATGCCCAATTCTTTTGGGGTAAAATCTGTCAGACTCTGAGTTGCAGCCAGGCTAACTCCCACACTGCTGCTTTGCACTGGCTCCTTGGGACCATGTGGCCCAACAGAGCCACAATGATGTCCTTGGTTCCACGGGGCTCCACAATGTCACAATGGTGCCTTGGATCCATGGTGCTCTGCAGTGTCACAATGGCCCCTTCATTTCACAAGGCTCCCAAAGGTCACATTGGTCTCCATAGGAAGGAAACCACGGAGCCCCCATGTTTCAGGAGCTGATGAACAGCAACCACCAGAGGCCAAGGCAAGCCTGACCTGTCTGTCCTGGCAGGTTTGCTTGGAGCAACCCTTGGATATTTGAAATTATGAATGTGGAGTCCTAATTTCAGACATTTGGGCCTGCAGAAGGATGATTATTTCCATACAAAAAAAGCACAGAGCCCTTTCCAGTGTTTAGAAAACAGGTGAGTTCTGGCACTCAGGAGTTAAAGACCAGCCAGACCTGTCTGTCCTGGCAGCTTTTGACTGGCAGCAATCCTTGGATACACAGAAATTTGGAGGTGGAATCCTAATTTTGGCCATGGATGCCTGGAAAAGATGGACAGTTCTTTTCCATACAAAGGAAAGCTCAGAGCTCCAGTGTTTCAGGGGCAGATGGGAGTGGCCTTCCACATTCCAAGGTCAGCCAGACCTGTCAGGTGACCCCTGGGAGGCCAAGGCAGCCACACCTATTTCATGTTCCTTTGCTTCCACAGGGTCCTGCAGTGTCACAATGGCTCCTTGCTCCCATGAGGCCTTGCAGTGCCACAGTGGTTCTCTGGCTTCCATGAGGCCCTCAGGTGTCATAATGGCCCCTTGATTACACAAGTCCTTAAGGATCTTAATGGTCTCCATGGTTCCACAAGGTCCCACAGTGTCATAATGGCCTTTGGGTTCCATGAAGCCTGGCTGTGTCCAATGGCCCCTTGGTTCCATTGGGGCCCAGTAGTGCAACAATGATTCCCTTGGTTCCACAAGTTCCCATAGTGTCACAATGGCCCCTTCCTTCCATGAGGCCCCACAGTGTCACAATGCTCTCCATGATTCCATGGGGCCTTGCAATGCCACAATGCTCTCCATGGATCCACAGTGCCCTGCAGGATCACAATGGCCCTTTGGCTCCACGAGGCCCTGAAATGCAGCAATGGCCTCTTGGTTCCACAAAGCCCTGCTGCTTCACACTGGCCCCTTGGGACCATGAGGCCCAACAGAGCCACAGTGATGTCCTTGGTTCCACGAGGCCCCACAGTGTCACAGTGGCCCCTTGGATCCATGGTACCCTGCAGGGTCACAATGTTCCCCTTGGTTCCACAAGTTCCTACAGTGTAACAGGTTCCACAAGAGCCTGCAGTGTCACCATGGCCCATTGGTTCCACAATGCCCCGCAGTGTCACAATGGTCTCCATAGGAAGGAAACAAGTGAGCCCCCGTGGGGCAGGGGCAGATGAGAGGCACTCACCAGAGGCCAAGGCTGGCCAGACTTGACTGTACAGGCAGATTTTGTCTGGGAGTAACCCTTGGATATAGAGAATTTTAGACGCAGAATCCCAATTTTGGCCATGGGTGCCTAGACAAGAAAGACAGTTCTTTCCCATGGGAATAAAAGCCCCAGTGCTTCACGGTCAGATGGGAAGTGGCCCTTGACATGCCAAATTCAGTGGGACCTGTCAGACAGCCCCCAGGAGGCCAAACCAGGCAGACCTGTCCCATGTCGGGCCACGGCCGGGTCAGGCTTTGGTTTGTGGTGGGACAGAGCCCCGCCCCCAGCCCTGGCCTGGCACAGCTGTCAATCACACAGCAGGGGCGGTACTAATCCAGCTCTGATTGGCCCAGCTGTCAATCAATCAATCACACACAAGCAGCTGGTGCTACCCTGGCTCTGATTGGACAAGCAACTGGCAGTCCCACCGCAGGGGCGGGGCCATGAAGTCCCAGGGCGTTAAAAGCCGGAGCATGAGGCCAGCGCAGGGTCTGGATCCTGCTTTCTCCTGGTGTTTCTTTTCTTGTCATGCTGGAACCTGAGCAGTTGGTACCCATCTGTGTGTCTTTCTCTGGATCTTCTGTCTTTCTGTTGTTCTCTATTTCATCTCCTTCTAATCCTACTTACCTGGAACATTTTTGGATAACTTAAAATCTTTAAAGTTTTTTAGGTTAAATGTGTGGGAATCCAGGTTACAAGGAATATTTCTCTGTCTGCTCTGAGGAATCCTGACCCCCAGAGAAACACTGCCTTGAACCTTCACCAATGGAGAGGACTTCCAAGACTTTGAGACAGATTAGAATTTACCCAAGTGTGAAATAGATTAGAGGCTAGTATAGCATGTCACTTGGGTGAGAAATTTAGGTTTTGAGATTTTTAGTATGGTGTAGATAGGAAGCAAGATGGAGGAATTGGGGTGTAGTCCCTGTCTTCTTCTTCTTCTAGTCCATTTTCTGCAGTGTTGGTGGCACAGGGTGATTGGTCAAGGAAAGCAGAGTGCAGAGGTTATGTGGACAGTCAAGGGGAGAGGTATGGGCAGATAAGTGGAAATAATGTAGGTTTTAAGAGTTAATTGGATGAGACAACCTTAAAAGACCTTGAAACCGTACATTTTGGGGCCATTTTGCGGTGCTTTTCCAGTGTGCTGAGCCTGGTGTGGACAGCAATGCAAAACTTTAGATAAGATAACCATAAACAAGAAGCTGAAGACCAAAAAAGTCCCATGCATCTCCTTTTACATGGCACAGAACTGCTACAGAGGGTTTACCCCATCAAGGGTGCCCCCAGAAAGGCCCAACATAAAACAAACGTCAATAACTGGTGCCCCGACAATGTTTGAAATAAGTTGGCTTTTTTCCATAAAGTTGTTTACTGAAGGGTGTTGTCTTAATTGGCCAATCATGTGAAATGTGTTGATTAAATGGCCAATGAGGTCCACCTGTAGAAACCCAAGATATAAAAGAAGAGCATTGAAAAAACAGGTGGCTTTTAGCCTTCTGATCTGAGTTGGTGTCATCTCTGATTCAGTGCTGAGATTTGGGGATCTCTGGGGGCTATTGGGGCTCCTTTCTGCACCTCGAGACCCAACAGGAGTTTCTCTAATAAACTTTGCCTGAAGCTCTCACTGTGCCCATGACAGGAATCCCTGTGAGTGTCTGGGCCATCCCGGCTCTTTGGCAGCCTGGGGACTCCTGGGATGTCACCATGGAGCCCCCGTGAGTGCCTGTGACAGATGGGTGCCTTTGCAGCCCAAGGTGCCCTGGGATGTCACCATGGAATGGCTGTGACTGCCTCTGACCACAGGGCTCTTTACCATTCCCAGAAAAGCCTGGGAGGTCTCCATGGAGCCCCTGTCTCTGCCTGTGACATTCCAGCTGTGGAACAGCCTGGAGACTCTTGGAAAGATCCCATGGAACCCTTCTGAGAGCCTGTGACAAATCTGATCCTGAGCAGGCAACCATCACCAGCCCCCTGTTGCTATGGTCAGTTTCCATGGCAACCATCCCCAGGCCCCTGATGCTATGGTCAGTTTCCATGGCAACCATCACCAGCCCTTGTTGCTATGGTCAATTTCCATGGCAACCATCACCAGCCCCTGTTGCTTTGCTCAGTGCCTTGGCAGCTCCATGGAGACCCCATGCCAGGGGTGGTTGCCATGGACACCAGCTCAGGCCTGCAGCCAGAGCCCGTTGCCATGGCAACCATTGGCAGCCCCATCCCCAGGCTGATGGGATCCCAGAAGCACAGAATTGGCTGAGCTGGGAGGGACCCATCAGGATCCTCCAGTCCAACTGCTGGCCCTGCACAGGACACCCCAACAATGCCAGCCTGGGCCTGGCAGCGCTGGCCAAACGCTGCTGCAGCTCAGAGAGCCCTGGAGCTGGGAGCCTTCCCTGGGGAGCCTGGCCAGGGCCCCAGCAGCCTCTGGGCAAAAACCTTTTCCTGACATCCAAGCTGAGCCTGCCCCGACTCAGCTGCAGCCGCTCCCTCCACTCCTGTCCCTGGGCACCAGAGGGAAGAGGTTCCCACAGCCCCAGCCAGGGACCCGCTCCCAAGGCTGCTGCCATGGCCACCTGGGCTGGCACCAGCTGGGATGCTCGGTTTCCACGGGCCGGACTTCAGGAATGGCATTCCCCAATTTCCTGCTCCCACTAAAACCACGCTGCCCTCGCTGCCCTCCCGCCTCCCATGGAAAGCACAAAAGGCAAAGATCCCGGGCTGGGATAAGAACAATTTATTGGGAACAGCAACAAGATAAGGAACAGGCAGAAATAAAAGCAATATTGTCAATAGAAAGAATAAGAAAAACTATTGACAGGGAAAACTACAACATCAACAACTGTCTCTTCCTGGCCACGTTTTTCATCCTGTCTGGAAAGGGCACCCTTCTCCTCAGGGAGAGAGAGTCCCTTTCCTGCCCCTGGCAATGACCTGAGGTGGGAGTGTATTAAATATTAGACCCCGAAGTTTCCTGGTGTGGTGGTGCCTGGCTTCATCTAGCTCTCGCCGCTGGACCAAAGGCTGCAGCTGTGGTGTTTTCACCCCAGAGATACCTTTGGCTGGCTGGGTGCTGCAGCTAGGCACTCAGAACAAATCCAGGCAAAGTAGGAACTCAGTTTACCTTTGGTGGAAAAGGTTCAAGCAGCAGTGAAGAGAAAAGGAGCAGGTTCTGTCATAGAGTCTTAGTCCAGAGTTTTATTGCAGCATGGTAGACCTCTAAATGTGGTAACAGCTCACAGACAGACACCTGGCCGCATGGTCTCGTGTCCTTTTTAGCCCTGGGGACAGGGGGAGGGAAGCGACAGGTGAGGGCCAACCAGGTGTGAGGAGGGGAGGGCTCCCAGGATACAGACACTTGGACAAGCCAATGAGACCAACCTGAGGAGCATCTGCCAACCACACGATGCCCTGCTGGAATGTTAAGATTGATGGACAGCTCTTAGGCAGGAGGGCAAAATGGGGAGGGGGAAAGGTTTGCACACCTGAGGGGGCTGGGACGGGTCAAACCGCACTGCAACATCTCCCCCTAGTTTTGTTTAAAAAGAAGAGGACTGGGTTTGTGGTGCAGAATACTTGCCAAACCATGGTTGGTAAATCGTTTCCTCCTCTACAGGAGGTTCAGTGCTTTCCACTGAGGGTTCCATGTCATCCATTGGAGCACTAAGGGCTTCCAAATGGTAAACTTCAGGAGGGGGAGATGAGCTTGAAATCAACTTGAGAAGCATGTGTTTGACTAGTCCAAAAACAATGCTAACAACTACAACAATAACTAATATAAACCGTACTAAAATTACAGTTTTCAGAATAGATCCCACCCAGCCCGAGAGTCCCCAGCCTTTGAACAGTCCACTCAGCCAATCATCAGTTTCTCTCTTGATGTCCGAGGTCTTTTGCCAAGGTAGTCCGTACGTGCTTTGGGCTGAGGGACTATCCAGGAGATCGCTGGTGGGAAGATCACGAGTAGGACAAGGAGCAGGCTTGGTCTCATGGCATCTTGAGGCTACACACGACCCATGGGATCTAAACTGGTACAAGGAAACTTAAGACAAACATATATTACAAACTATTCCAGAAAGGAGGCTTAAATGGAATTTCCTCCAGAGAGCGCGTGCGGTGTTTCCTTCTCCAGGCAGCATTGGCAACCTGGGGCGCTTCTGTTGATTTCTCTGAGACCTTGGGAACATAGGGCCTTACCCATTTGGAAGGAACCCACTTTAACCCAGAGCGGGTGGACACACAGGCGTATCCACGTCCCCAAGTAACCAATTTGTAAGGTCCCACCGTTTTCCAAATCTCAGGGTCCTTTACTAAAACCGGAGGCTTTTCTTTCAACATTGTATGACTGCTCCCCCCAAAGTGGCACAGGATGGGCGGGTTCAGGCTGTCAAAGGAACAAATCAGAAAATTTATTGTGAACAGTGCCCTGGACAACCGGATGTGGGGGGGTTCTACCTTCAGAACCTGTTGCTGCTGGTCCAGGACTCTTTTAATATTGCAGTGAGTCCTTTCTACAATGGCTTGACCTGTAGGGGAGTAGGGGATTCCAGTTTTGTGCTCTACTCCCCATTGCTGCAGGAAGCTCTTGAAATCCTTGGATTTATAGGCAGGCCCATTATCAGTTTTCAACTCCTTGGGGATGCCCATGAAAGAAAAAGCCTGTAAGAGGTGCCTAATGGCATCATTAGATGACTCTCCTGTGTGGGCAGAGGCATAGACTGCTCCAGAAAAGGTATCTACACTAACATGAACGTATTTCTGCCATCCAAATGACTGTATGTGTGTAACATCTGTTTGCCATAGTTCACAACTGTTCAACCCCCTAGGGTTTGCTCCCATACTCACTGTAGGGAGTGCATGTTGTTGGCAATTTGGGCATGTGGCCACAATCACTTTGGCCTTTTCTCGAGTGATGTGAAACTGACGAACCAGGCCAGGTGCATTTTGGTGGAAAAGCTGGTGGCTGATTTTTGCCTGTTCATAAACATTTGGGAGAGTGGCCATCACTGCAGGTGCAGCAAGAGCATCTGCCCTTCTGTTGCCTTCAGCGATAAACCCTGGCAAGTCGGTGTGTGACCTGACGTGCTTCGCATAAAATGGTTGCTCCAGGTGGGTGACTAACTTTACAAGTTTTGAGAGCAATTTGAAAAATGCGATGTTAGACACTTCTTGCAGTATTGCTTGATCTGCCCTGGACACTACTCCTGCCACATATGCAGAATACGTTATCAGATTGAATGGTTCTGAGAACCTTTCAAAAGCCCTAACAACAGCAGCCAATTCAGCAACCTGAGGTGAACCTTCCACCTCAGCAATGTCCGTCTCCCACTGCTGGGTTTGAGGATCCTTCCAAGTCATAATGGACTTGTGGGACCTCCCGGACGCATCTGTAAAGACAGTCAGAGCCTTTTTTAAAGGTCTCCTACTCAGAGCACTTCTCAATTTCAGAATAAATTGAACATCTTGTTGGAACATTTTGTGGGCAGGCCGGTGGACAGAAATTTGTCCTGAGTAGGAATCCAGAGCAAACTGCAACACTTCATTTTCTCGAAACAATTGTTCTAATATTTGCATAGAATTTTGACCCGATTTTAACTCAATTGGAATGTGAATGCACTCAAAGTCACATCCTGCTAACTCCCTGATCCGGGTTCTTGCTTTCCGGATCAGTTCTGCTACCAGCTCCTGAGGCTTTGTCATTCTCTTGGACCTTTTGTGACTGAGGAAAACCCATTCTATGATCAAGAGAGGGTCCCTCTTGTCCTGGCCCTTTTTAGGTGTGCCCTTTACCTTAGGAGTTTGTTTTTCCTCCCACTGGAAAATGATTCCATGGAGGTGTGGCGACTTACCTAAGATGATAAATTTGAATGGCAGGTCAGGCCGGCATTGGTTGGCCTGTCTTGTGGACATTGCAATCTGAACCTTTTCTAGAGCTTTCCATGCCTCTGGGGTAATAGACCTAGGAGCACCTGGGTCCTCTCCCCCTTTCAATAAATTGAAAAGAGGGGCAAGGTCTTCATTAGTCAGACCGAGCCATGGCCTTACCCAATTCAAAGACCCACACAACTTGTGGACATCCGCAAGAGTCTTGATCCTTGGATTGATTTCTAGTTTTTGAGGAACAATGCTCCTATTTCCAATTTCTAGGCCCAAATATTTCCAAGGTGGCATCTTTTGAATTTTCTTTTCCTGGAGCTCGAACCCTGCAACAATCAATGCATCGATCGTTAGGTCAAGCGCATGTGTGAGTAGATCATCATTGGGGGCACACACAAGGATATCATCCATATAATGATAGATGATGGCCTTTTCTGCGGCTGCACGCACTGGGGAAAGCAGGGAAGAGACATACCACTGGCAGATCGCTGGGGAAACCTTCAGGCCCTGAGGGAGAACTGTCCAATGGTACCTTTTCATAGGGGCTTCCATGTTGATGGTGGGGACCGAGAATGCGAAACGCGGTGCATCGTCAGGGTGGAGGGGAATATGGAAAAAACAATCTTTTATATCAATAACAGCTAATTTCCAGTCCTGGGGAAGCATTGCTGGGGATGGCATACCAGATTGGGGAGAGCTCATATCTTCAATGACATTATTAATTTGTCAGAGGTTGTGGAGGAGCCGCCATCACTTTTTGTCAGCTTTCTGGATGACAAACACTGGAGAGTTCCACGGGGATGTGGTCTCCACAATGTGACACTTTTTCAGCTGCTCTTCCACTAGCTCCTCAAGCGCCTTTATATTTTGTTTACTGAGCGGCCACTGTTTCACCTCAACTGGTTTGTCTGTTTTCCACTTTAGTTTTTGGGTGGGGCGCTGTTGTTCAATGACCGCTGTACAAAAATCCTGTGGGGAGTCTGGAATATCAATTGTGACACCCCACTGGGCCATCAAATCTCTCCCTAACAAAGGTTCCGAATAATCTAACACAAATGGACGGATATTTGCCAACTGTCCATTTGGTCCCTCGATTTGGATGATGCTTTTGGATTGTCTTGCCAATTGCAGGCCTCCTACACCTTGAACGTGACCCGCAACGTTTTGCAAAGGCCAGTGTGCAGGCCAGTCTTGTACTGGGATCACTGTGCAGTCTACGCCCGTGTATACAAGGATCTCAATGCGTTTTGACTCCCCACCCCCCCTGACATTACACTATAATTTGGGTTTGTCTCTCCCAATAACTTGTACCCGGGCGACTGTGGGCCCTTGTTTGTCAGTGCCTTCAGGCGAAAACGGCACAGGGATAGCTTGGGCAACAATTTGACCTTTGGGAAGAAACAGGGGTGGGTGGAAACAGTGCAGCCCAAGAACGAATTGCTCAGGATCTGATGCTGTCATTCCTGGAGCAATTTCAATCTCACGTGGTGTGTGTTTGGTGTCCCCAATGATGATGTACTTACAACGAATACGGTGCCAAGTACCCTTCTGTTCTGGGTTGATGAAACAAAATGCCAGTCTGTATCTTTCAGGTGGAGTGATTCTGTCAGCTTCAACCTGAAAGGCTCATTGACAGAAGATGTGGTTAACATAGGTTCATTTAAATCATAACAAGGGTTATTTTTTTGCATTTTTAACAGTGGACCAGCAGACGTGGTCTTTGAAGCATCAGCTTCACTTACAGAAACAGTAACATTACCGTGCGTTTGGTTTGTTTTGGTTCCCTTATTCCCTTGGCCTGCTCTTTTTGTGTCTGCACGCCTGGCAGGCCGGCGCTCCCCATTCAGTTTTTTGGTTGTTGTTGACCCCCTGGGAGTGTTTGTAATTTCCCTCCCGTGCCATTTCTAAACTCATCAAATTGCTTTTTCAGGGGGCACTGGTTACTCCAATGCCCAAGGTTGTGGCAAAGCAGGCATGGCTTTGTGGGGTCAACCATTGCTGGTCGTCGCTGCTGCCCAGGGTACTGCTGTGCTGAGGGAATGGGCGCAGGGCTGGCAATGGTGACACGCTGTGGTGGTCTTGGCAGCAGCCTTGGTCTGGTGTCTTCTGCAACAGTCATCAGAGGCACTTTCCTGTTACAGACTAGAAGCATATCTTTTAGTGTAGGGGGAGGTTCTAGAGGAAGGCTCAAAATTGCCGCTCGACACTGTTCATTTGCATTTGTAAATGCCATTTCCTCTAAAACCTCTTCCCTTGCATTCTCTTTTTTGACTGGGATTTCAATGGCTCTAGTCAACCTTTCTACAAATTTCAGAAAAGGCTCGGATGGTAGCTGCTTGATCTTACTGTAGGGCTCAAAAGGCCCCTCAGGTTGGAGGGAAAAGAACGCTTTTTCAGCAGCTTCTTTTACCTTCTCCAGTGCTTCTACAGGTATTACATTTGCTTGCATTGAGGCTGCAGACCACTGCCCTTCACCAGAGAGGTGCTCAATGGTAATTGGCATGCCAATAGCATCTTTTGCTGTGTTTGGATCAGCATGCAAGCTTGGGAGAGCCTC
The DNA here is from genome assembly GCF_012460135.2 of Molothrus ater. Lineage (NCBI taxonomy): Eukaryota > Metazoa > Chordata > Aves > Passeriformes > Icteridae > Molothrus > Molothrus ater. Next base: position 11,468 of record NW_023416728.1, on the reverse strand, counting down.
TTTTAATAGTTGTTTCCATGCCAATTCCCATAATTTGAATTCTGTAGAGGTCATGAGGCATGAGAAAAGCTGTTTTAAATCATGCGGGACCACTACATTTCTACTCAATTCAGAATTTAAAAGGCCATGGAAGTAAGAACTGCATGGGCCATACTCCTTGTGAGATTTACAGATTTCCTTAATCAATTGATGTCCAAAAGAGCTCCAATTAGCAGTTTGGGCTGCTCCCCCTTGTGCTGCAGGCTGATACGAAACAGGGGCAAATGACAAAGTGGGACCCTGTATTGGGTCTGACGCTTCCTGCCCTGTATCCCTTGCATTGGATGCAACGGGAACACAGAAGCAGGTTCGGGGACATGCAGTGGGCGTGCCCCCACTGAGGGAACCGGGGGAGGGGGCGGAGTCAGGGGGAAGGCAAGGGGCGGGGATACCATGGGAACAGGGGGCGGAGACACCTGGTGACATCACGTCAGCAGACGCCCCCTGGGAGGAGTAGAGGGGCAGAGCCGAGGGTACAGCAGGTAGGGGAGGGAAGGTGTCACAAGGAACAGGAGGAGAGGGGGATGGGGAAGGAATTTTGGGATACTTAGGGGCATCTTGGGAAGAAGGTGACCAGGTCTGGGAGGGTGCCACGTGGCATCCTCCATCTTGGGTACCCCTTAGGCACTGGGGGCCATTTTGGGGATCACTGCTCTTCGAAAAGCTAACACGTGCTCTGGGATTCAGAGCTGGAGAAACAGGGTTTTGGGGAGTTTTCCACGAGACCTGGCCAGGGCCTTGTGGACAAGGGGACTCAGGCATTTTAACCTGCACTGGGAGTTGACTTCTCAGCGTGTGAGCAGGGTTTGCTCTGTTTAAAATACCAAGTTTTGGGGTAAGAGGATCAGGGCTGGAAGGGGGGGACATAGGGAGAGCAGAGGTACATGGCTTAACATTTGGCTTTTTCTCCAATTCCCTTTGTTTGAGTAAAGCAGTCCGAATTTGTAAACTCCAGAACACAAATTTAGCTGAGGATGTATTCCCAGACCGTCCCAAGGTTATCAATTCATGTCCTACTTTATCCCAAAACTGAAGATTGTGGATTTCCTCAGGAGAAGTTTGTGGGAAGTGCAGAAAAAGCTACCTTACAAACTGTTTAAATTTTCCTTTTGAGAACTTTACGTTTGCATTAACTAAAATTCCAATAATATGATAATACACTCTTTTTTGTGCTGTGCTTAATTTCGAGCCCATGCTAGATGTAAATGGCACAGAACAAATTCCCGCCGACTGAATACAAAACCAAAATCAGCTACCAATTTCAAAAAAAAAAACCAAAAAAAACATGGTTAAAAGGCGATTACAGACGAAAGCTTTCATAATGCAGCTGTATACACTGCTTTTAAAATTGCCGCGGGCAGCAGCAGCAGGGAGTCGGGACCCCACCCGCGGGAATGCAGCCCCCCCGCCCCGAGAGAGAGAGAGAGAGAGAGAGAGAGAGCCCCCCCCGCCCCCGCGCCACGTGGCGAGCCGAAACCGGGGCCGCCCCGCGCCGCGTGGAGACAGAGACAAAGCGTCCCGCTCCTCCGAGCTGGCGCCAATTCCAAAAGCGGCGAGAACACGCCACAGAGTTAAAGCTTTACAGAGGGAACAACCTTACCATCGCAGGGCTGCGCAGCCTAAATGCAAAGAGCAAAAAGGAACTCGTCTCACGGCAGACGGGTTTTTTAAAGGGGAACTCGTCTCACGGCAAAGACGGGTTTTTGAGCTACTACCCCCCGAAGGAGCAGAAATACTCACCGAAATCGAAGCAGTTCCTGGCAAGGTCAGGCAGGCTGGTCTCTTCACTTGAATAGGATCCCTTGGGCAGGAGGGGCTCCCCTATTCTCTCCTGGAAAATTCACTCACCAGAAAGGAGCTGTTTTTCCAAAGGCGCAATGCGTTCCTCGAGGCTTCTCGTGGGATCAGTACAGTCCCAAAGTCTCTTCTGGAGAGCTGTGCAACCACAGCTCTTTCCAGTGGAAGCAAAGCTGCTGTAACGCTTTTCCAAGTTTCTGAAGTTCCTTTTGGGGCTGCAGGTCTGTGCAGCCACACCGTTGGGTGCCACTATATTAAATATTAAGCCCCGAATGTTTCGGGGTGTGTCCTGCCTGGCTTCGTCTGGCCTCGCTGCTGGACCAAAGGCGGCAGCTGTGGCGTTTTTCGCCCCAGAGATGCCTTTGGCTGGCTAGGTGCTGCAGCTGGGCGCTCAGAACAAGTCCAGGCAAAATAGGAACTCAGTTTACCTTTGGTAGAAAAGGTTCAGACGACAGTGAAGAGAAAAGGAGCGGGTTCTGCCATGTAGCTTAGATCCAGAGTTTATTGTAGCATGGTAGACCTCTGAATGTGGTATCAGCTCCAGCCAGACAGGCAGAGACCAAACCACGGCAGAGACACGGCAGAGACCCCGACCGCATGGTCTCGTGTCCTTTTTAAGCCCCGGGGACAAGGGGAGGGGACGGACAGGTGAGGGCCAACCAGGTGTGAGCAGGGGAAGGGTCAGGGGATGTGGATGCTAGGACAAACCAATGAGCCCAGACCTGGGGGGGCATCTGCCAATCACTCCTTCCACCTGCCTTGCTGGAAGGTGCCAGGCAGGAGGGCAAAGGGGGAGGGGGAAAGGTTGGCATCCTTGAGGGGGATGGGATAGGTGAGACAGGAAATGGTGACAACACTGCAACACAAAGGAATGCTGTGTAGGATGGGTGCTTGGAGTGGGAGTTACATTCCGGAGGGAAAATAAGAGTGGCATTGCATTGCCAAAGAACTTAAAAAGAGATGGGGACTAAGAAACACACAAAAAAGCTGGAGTTTGCATGAACGGATGGAAAATGTAGAACCAGGCTAGAGAAGAGAAGCAAATAGCCCAACTTCCTTCTTTGTTTCATTACATTTGTGTGTGTATATATATATATATATATAGATTGCTCATTCAGTAAAGACAATTGCCATGCTGGAATATCAATTTCCAGGAGGCAGAGTCCCTGTGAGCAATACTAAATCCAAAACTTTTCTAATATCCTGGGACTGAACTCTGTGTTGTATGAAATGACCTCTTTGTGAAGAATGGTATTCTCAATCCTTATCCCAAAGCACAGACTGACTAGCTTTTAGTTAAAAGGGGAATAGGATTGTTTTACCAGAAGCTCAGTTTAATATCTTGTAGATTTGCTGAACAGTTTGAATGAAATGTCTTTTCACTTTCCGTTATTGGAAATTCATTATAGCAGGTATTAAAAATGTACTTGAACTTATTGCTTTATTCCCAAACAACTGCTTTTCTGTGTAGGCTAGCTGCTCCAGAATGTGGAGGAGGTGGTGTCCACTGCTCAATCAGAAATGCTGAGTAGCTTAAATCAGAGAAGATGATCATAGAGGTCCACTCCTGTTTCTCAGGGAGAGTTGATTGTTGAGTAAACCCATGCTTCAGTGTGCTTGGAAAAGAAAAAAACTTAGTAATGTTAAGCAGCAGGCAGAAGGAATAAATCATTTTGACAGACTGGAGATGTGAACCTCTTTTAGACTTCCTTGAGGCTCTTTCCCCCCATATCTCCTGTTTGGAGTACTGTCCCATCAGTGTGTGTGCCATCAGGACCAAGACTTCTGCTGGGTGACTTTTCTCTTTAGTCTGCACAGACTGTGAAGGCAGCACTAGCTGTATGGGGAGAAAAACCCTATTTATGTTTATCTTAATCTCGACCTTTGCTTGAGTGTGAAAAGGAAAGAGGAATGAGCCTGGCTTATTATTTTACTGTAAACTTTTTTAAGATTCTGATTATTTTTCCTTGAATACCTTGGACTAGGATGGTGTTTTGGCTCTGCATTTGCACTCTGGGTCCATGATGTGTGTAAGACACTACATGACCTTTTTCTTAGAGGAATGAAAGATAAATATAGCCTGATATGCAGAAGGAATCCCATAGTGCAAGGAGCCTCATCAGCATGATCACCATCTGCTTTTGCATTTAACGAGGAAACTTGTTCAGTTGCACAAATTCAATCTGAAAACAATAAAGGCAGAACTGTTACCAGCTAAACTATTAAAAAAAATTAAAATCCTCCTCATTTCATTTGTTGAAAAAGAAGGAGAAGGGATAGACATATGGCCACCCACTTGGTTGTGCAAATTGTAAGAAGTGAAAATAACTTGTGACAGAATTGCCTGGAGGTTTTGTTTGGCCTGTCACACATGGCCTCAATAACACTGTGAAACAGTTTCTTTTACCCCCTCCAACCTACTCAACCCCTTCTGCTATGGAATCTGCAAGGCATTTTTCAAATTAAGTGTGCACAGTTTTCCTTTTAAGTTTCAGGAGCAAGTGGCTGAAAAAGACATGCTGAGAGCTTAGAAACAATCTGCATCAGCAACAAAGGGGGATGCCTGCTGCTTTGCAAGCAACACAGAAAACATGCCAGCCATCCAGCACTGATTCCTGGGCTGGCTGATGTTTGTTTGTCCTGTGCACCAGCCTTTTCTCAGAATGCTGTGGGGAGGGAGGGGGGTGGATTTAAGAGCCCTTGGAAAACTGCTGGAGTATAGGTCATGTTTTATTGGTGTGTTAGTTCTGGGACTTGGAGCTGGTGCTTGCCTCCTGAGCCTGGGTAATGAGCAGCTTTTTGCAAGCGCTGTGCCTGGACTCCCTGTGCCTGGGGAGGTGCATGGGTCTGGGTTTGGTGCTGGGACTCTGACTGCTCAACACACCATTAGCAAAGCCATCCTTCTGCCATGCTGGAAGAAATGAAATAGGGCCATTTGTAGGCTCTGATGAAGAGCTGGTAGCATCAGAAATAACCTTGGCAGCCGTTTTAATTGGTGGTAGAGGAGCAGCTTTTGCATCTTAAATGAGCAGGGATCCCTTAACCAAGTCAAGGAGTCAGCTGATAAAAGTATCTGACAGTGAATAGAAGGAGTCATAGGAGTGGTAGGATTGTCATGACTGCATCCTTCAAGGAGCTCTGTGGAAGGGCATGAGCTTCACTTTTCTTGTGGAGACATAAAAAGTCTTTGAAAGAAGAGAGGAAGCAGTTCAGCACCTCTCTGTCACCTAGATAGGACAGGAAGGTAGAGGGGAAAGTCCAGAATGTTTGTCCAGGGGAAAGTCCAGTATTGCTGCTGCATACATCCATTTAAAATTTAAACTTTTTTTTTTTTTTTTTTCCATTTGTGGGTTGGTATAAACGTACTCAGGCTGGAGAGACTTTGACTACAGCCTGTGTCTTGGTCTGTGCACAGGTTCAACAATCCTCTGCCTGCACCAATACCTCTCTCTGCAGGGTTTACCTGTATTCAATCATTCAAGACAGCTGGGGGGCCAGAGGAGGTGTTGGTAAGGAAGAGCCTGTGCAGCAGGTCAACGTGTGTTTTCTGGCTGCCCCACAGCACAGTGGGATGTGGTGATCAGCCCCACAGGCTGGGGAATGAGGGGGCTTGTTCCTCCCAGCCCCCTGCTCTGTTGCTCCCAATGTCCCCCAGGTCGAGTGTTTTGGTTTTGGTGAGCTAATGAGCAGTAGCCTTGCAGTTCTGCAGCATATTAATAGCTTGGGAGTGAGCTATAAACTCTTTCTTCCAGCCTGGAAGAGATTAAGCATGTAAATGATGTAACCCAATTTGAAAAAAAGGGCAATATTCCAGAAGACATCCTAGACTTGCTTTTCTTTTCTGGCCTTGCATATCTTAACATGGATTAACAACCAAGCAGTGAGAGAAGGGATGACATTTGGTCAAAAAAGTAGTATGATGGTCTAGGTCTTCACACCAATATTTAGCTGTTGTATTATGGAGCAGCTGAGGTTTATATAGTCATAAATGAGATACAATTGTTGACTTTTTACCACTGGAATTAGAAGTTTTGTGTCAATCTCATTATATTTTTAAGGTTTCATCAGCCATTCAGATGATTAGATTTGAATTGCTTTTTTAATAGTAAAAGGAGGTAGAATTTTACATCAGGGATTAGTACTAGAAAGAAGGAAAAAAAATGAAGCCTAGTGTTTGTAGTAAGTTGAGGTTGTCATTAAACTTGGTACTTATATGAGGAAACAGTGTGGCCATAACTAATTTTATGTTTCAAAACAATGGAAAGCAAATATAACTAATTTAAGTATCTGAAATTCTCAAACATTTTCTGTGGTGTAAGATGGTTTGGTTTGTCTGCTCAAAACCTTTCTTGACAGAATGTGTCAACTGGAAGACATGTGCAGCCAGTATGCTGATAGTAGGTATAAAATGCTTTTGCCTTACCTGGGGCCCTGAACCTTGTTGCTTTGCATCTGACACAGAATTTCTTCTGGGAATAAGTGGCTCAGAGATACAGCTTAGGAAGACTATTAAGTTATTCTGGTTTTATAGGGAAGTTTACGCAACATTTGTTTGTATGGGCCAGGAAGCCAAGTCTGGGTGAAGAATATTCAACTATGTAGAGAGCTACAGTGTTTAACACTATCTCAAATTGTTTTAGCTTATGTTAATCATACACACAACTCCTGAAGAGGAGAAACACCTGGAAGTGGAAATAGAGAAGCAGAACAGAGTGAAGGAAATTTTTCTTCTCCTATTCTACTTCCCCTAGCTAAACCCCTTAAATGACTGAGCTCCAACTCTTCTCCAGCTCTACTCATTCTTTTTTTTTTTTTCAGGCATGGAGGACAGGTTTAGAAGGCTCTGAGGACTCAGTTGCCCCTGGAGCCTTGGCTGGTATGGGGGTGTGTGCACCAACAGTGAGGTGGGTTCACAGCTGTGCAGCCCCCCTGCTCAACCTGTGTGTAGCAGCAGAAGTTGGCCAAGCAGCACGTTCATATTGACTTTTAGGGATTACTTTCTGTGCCAGCTGTCTTGCAGCAATATAAAGCACAGTTGTAGGAGAAAGTGGCGCTGGTTAGCAGGAAGCAGGATTCCCTGGGCTCAGAGTCAGATAAACTTGGCTCCCTTGTTGCACTTACGTTTGCAGTTCTTGTGCTACTGATGTTTATTCTGGACATCTAGTCTTCCAGAGTGCTATTTTATTGTAAACTAGTGCCAGCTTTGATTACAAAGGCTTTAAAACTTTCTAATTCAAAAATCAGAAAATTACAATCCTACACATGCTCACACCTGAAACAAAAATATTTCTTTTCGTCAGGTTACACTTCAGACCTATAAATAAAAAGTGTAGACATTTTAATGCCTTGCTCATTTTCTCTTTTTCCTTTTGGGAAGAATACTTTGTAATTTCTCCAAATTAAGAAATAAACTCCAAAATTCTTGAATCAAAAAAAGAAAATAAAAAGGCAAATGGAGAACTGGAGAACGAGGAGAGGGGGAGAAGAGAATGAAGGTTATTATTTCTTCCTGTTGTACTTAGTAACAGAACAGGAAGGATGAACGTTTTTGGAATTCTTAATCTTGATGAGAAATACACAACTTCCATGAAACCTGGTTTTGAAGGTGGACCATTTTCAAATTAAGTTTCCCCCAGCTTTCCCTGTCCCTGAACAGGAGGCTTTAAAAGCTTTGAATCGCTCCAATCCAGCAGGATTTACAAGTACGGGACTTCAAATGTTTTCAAGTAGTCTTTTAAAAATCAGCCTAATTGATGTCCTACAGGACTGTGGGTGTAGTTAAAGTTAAGTACGTGATTAAGTGCTTTGTTGGAACCAAGCCAGGACACTTAACACCTTCCAGAACAAACTCAGCCTGAATATGTGCAATATGCGCTCATGGGGAGTTGTCTCTCTTTTCTGGGAAAAGAGAATTTTTCCTATTCCAAACCCACTGCTCTTCCTTGCTTTCTTTCTTTAGATGTACTCTTTCTAACCCCCCTTCTCCTTCAACTCCCCTTTCAAACATAAAAATACCAAAACACATATGCTTTTTATTTTTTGATTGTGCACGGCTGAATGTTTTCCTCTCTCCAGCTATGGAGAAACCAAATGTCCACTCAGCAGTATCACTTTTTTTTTATTTGCTAATTGATATCCAAAAAATGGCTTTTCCATAGGATTCTTTGTTTAAAGTGAATATCTGGAAATAAATAATGAAAATTTCTATTTTCACAGTGGACTGTAGCATATCGTGTTGTTTCCCTAGGACACTGACAGTGTGCTTAGGTGTTTAGAATGTGATAATGCTGGTGTGCATGTACAAGGGCTAATAACAGGGATCCAGGAATAGATAAACATGATAGGGGATTTCTATCATCTCACTCAGCTATTCAAAAAGTTAAAGAACTAAACAATACAGTATTTAAGAAAAAATAATTCTGGACGACTGGACTTCAGCACTGCTTGTTCTGCAAAAGGTTTTGGATAGGAAAAGTTCAAGCAGTTTTGGAACTCTCCTCAGATGGGATTCTGGCATCAATTATTATTCAGTAATTGAGGTGGATTTTTTAATATTGTATTTTATAGAAATGCTGTGAGAAGAAAGACTAATACATTGCAGTATTGTTGTCATGTTGAGAGCTTTTGTTTGGATGAATCCATTACAGAGGTCTTTACTTGTCCTGTGCCAATCAGGGAGAGTCTCCGCTTTCACCAAAAGTTGCCTGTGTTCCTTGCCATGGTCCTTTGCCTCATCACCTGAGAAGGTGCAACGGCAAATCATTGTTTTATACTTACATGACTGTGTGATAAAATTAGCTGGCACACAGCATGAAGACAATAAATCTAAACCTTTTATATTTAAAAGCATTTTGCTTTTATTAACCTTTTCTGGTTAGAACAGCTGCTATGTTTCAGAGGTTAGCAGGGAAATTCACCTCCTCCAACTCCTTTATTATAGTGGCTGAGCTTTTTTTTTTTTTTTTGTAATATATAAGCAAAAGCATGCTCAGCTCTGGCTACAAGCATTTAGCAGAGAGCAGAATTTGAAGACAAGCTGTGATACCTTCATTTGCATTGTAGAAAATTTTACTGTGTGACCAGTGCCAATACAGTCTACCAGAACACAGCCTTTCCTCCAACTGCAAATCTGATACTCCTGCTAGGTTTGGGTCTGGATTAGGAGAAAAAAAGAAGTCCCAATGTAGTTTGGTGCTTCAAGGAACACTTCTTGTCTTTTCCTTGACCATCAGGAGCAGGTGTACTCATCATCTCCTCAGGTTTGCCACCACCAGCCTGTATCCCTTTGCACCATTCACTCTCATCCCTTTTGAGTAATCCTGGGGATGGGTGGTTTTTTTAATTTTGGACAAACTTATTTGTACCATAAAGGTTCCTTACCATCATGTTGTAGTGGTAAGAAATTAGTAGGGAAGCTTGAAGAAAGGTGGTGCTGGAAGAAGAATCAGGAACTCGGTGTTGATACAACTTTTACCTTTGCATAATTTTCTCTCAAATTATAAACAGGTTTTGTATGTAGTAATTATTTCCCTTTGCAACTTGTATTTCTTGTTGAAGCTCTGTGGTTCCCAAGTGTCAGAGTGGAAAAGATGTGTTAAAAACACTGGTGTAATGAGTTTTGATTTTTGCAGTAGATACAGATATGCTAATTTTGTAGAATAGTTCTGCATCAGCCTTATCTTTAGGATTCTTCTCTATTATAAAAAATAAATCCCTTTACCTTCTAATTTACCTCCTCTGTATATTTTGAGGGGAAAAAAAGCCTGTTTTTCTGTGGCAGTGACCTGCTTACATATTACCCATTTTGTTGAAACTTCTGCTCAGTGTGTGATTCTCAGAATGATATGCCTTAAGATTGGGATCACTGTGATATGAGCAGGGAAGATTAGATCTGATCTATATTTTTCATTTCAAGGATTTCCTCAGTGCTTGCAAAAGTAACTAGCTTTTTCCTGAATTTCTTTGCTGTCCTTTCTGTCCTTTTGTAGCAGCTCTTCCTGCTGCTAAGAGCAAATTCAGTGCAGCAGCTGCTCCTTCAGTGTTTGAAATGGTTCAAAACTGGATCTTTTAAATTTCTTTTTGACTGATACACATACTCCTTCTTTTAGAGGATTGGCAAGTCTTTACCCATTCATCTACTGACTGTGAATATTCTTAGAGAGATAAGAGCATTTTTTATATACTATCATGTTAGCTCCTATGCTTGTTGCCAAAATGAAAAGGAAAAATGGCCTGTATTGTTTTCTAGCTGATTGTACATTAATCTTTCTCTGAGATATTCTCTTCTCTGAATAATCATCTTGAGATAACAGATATTGGCATGGTTGTAAACTCCACGTGTTTAAGCTGGGCCCTTGGTAACTTTGTAGCCAAGGGGTGGAACTCTTCATAGAAGCGTATCTTTTTCCCCAAATTCTGAGCATTTTTCAGTTGATGATGATGACTACTGAGTATTTATTTTGTAATTCTCATTTCAAAATGTGTAGCTCTTTTTTACCTTACTTGACTTGTGTAGACAAATTTTGATTTTTGACAATATCTGTAATGGCTGAGGACCATCCCCGCTTTCAAAACCCAGCTCATTTTGCACGACAAATTCTGTGTGCCTCGACAAGGGCTAGCTCTGGGTCATTTTATAGTGTGTACTAGAGTGTTTTGATCCCAGTTGTGATGCCAGGTCTGTCACCAGAGTCAGTTTTTCTGTTCTTGTCTCTGCAGGCTTACACTGGCAGCGCACGCTTCTGTGTTATTGCCTTACTGGACTCTGAGAAGTCATCATCTTTTTGCCTCTCATTTTTCCTGCATGGAGTGCATTTCCCCTCAGATTCCTGTGTTGCTATTTCATAGCCAGTTCCCTCTTCCTGAATGAGCTAAAACCTCCCTTGAATTTCAAGTGCTTCTGTAAATGCTCCTGTCAGGCAGCTTCTGATAGACTCCTGTGATGCTCCTTTCAGAGGAGGCCACTGGAGAGACAAAAGATAAACTATTCTTTCACTACTGATATGGGGCTTAAGAATAAGTATCCATCTCATCCCTCCACTCATATAAAAAAACCACCATGAAAAATCATTCTATGTTTTCAGTTTTCAACGGGACTGCATTAAAAAAAAAAGGTGCTTGTTCATTCATTTTAATGGCAACAGCCAGTCAAGGGAGATTCTCATGTGTTAGCATCCTTATAGTGTTTTTCTGGTAATTTATATGAACTTGATTGAACTAACACATCTTAAAAAGGGATCTGTTTTGCCTGCCAAGACAGGAATAAAACAGCAACTAATTCACTGCATAGCTGGAACATAGCAGAAGATCACATGCAGTGGGAGCCAGTGAGTGTTACTTTTGCAGATGTTCTTGCACAAGCAGCTAAGCTGTATGGGCAGAGAGATACTTTCAGAAAATTAAATTGCCACAAGGTGGTGAAGACAAGGCTGGCTCTCGGGTCGGCTGTTGATATTTGCTGCCCTGAGATGTGCAGGGTGTCTCTGCTTCGGCCCGCGCAACTGAAGAACGAGTCCGGACTCTTCCCTTTCGGTCTTGAGGTTGTTTATTCATTCTTATCTATAAAATTTTCTTTCTGCCCAGCTGAGATCTGCTCAGCAAGGCAGCCACAGGCACTCTGACCCGCCCCCAAG